>NW_010552595.1:3658-30557 GCF_000687285.1 Phaethon lepturus
CGCTCCTCATCGTCTTCTTTACGGTGTGGGTTTTCGGTGGGGGCACCACGGCCATGCTGTCCTGCCTGAATATCCGGTGAGTGCGGTGCGTGTAGGGCTCTCCTGGCACAGCGTGCCCTCTCCCTTGCCCGCTCTTACAGCAGCGTGCTTGGGTTTAAAAGACAAGAGGAAGATCGTGTCCTTCCCCCCTGGACGGCGGCACGTGTGTGTGCTAACCCTGTCCTTGTTTTCTCCTCCGCAGGGTCGGCGTGGATGCGGATCAGGAGAACGTGGTGAGTGCGGTGCTGCCGGGCAGCCTCTGTAGAGGAATTTGCACTGTGCTCCTCGGTGCAGGGGTTACATCGAGACCCTGTCAATGCTCGCCTGTGCTCCGCTCCATTCCAGCTGTAGGAGGGTTTTTAGCTCCTCTGGTGAAAGAGTTTGCAGTCAGTGGGAGTCATGGCTTTTCTGTGCCCTCTGTGGTTATAATGAGGCTTGCTTTTATTCAGTTTGAAAGAAGGGCATAGAAGTAGCGCTGGACTGTTCAGTCAGTTCACATTACTGCTGCGATGGATTCAGTCTCTCCCTCGCTGGGTCTGAAATAAATACCAAAATGTGCATGACACGGGGGCTTTCTGCCTCATCCCAGCATCCAGGGCAGTACAGAAACACCATTTACTGACTCATTTTATGTAGCATCTTCTGTCCCGCTTTTACCCATGGGTACCCTCAACCTCTCTATTGTCCCCACTGTTTCCTGTGAGTGGTTCTGTGGCAGCCCAGGAACCACTGACTGTGCTGAGATAAATGTTGGAGCCCTGCAGCGTCAGGAGTGTACCTGCCCGGTAGCCATGAGCTGTCTCGCTCATGCACCTGCAGCCCAGTTGTGCTGTGGCTGTGGCTCTACTTGATTTTGGTGTGAGTTCTGCACCTTGGAGGTTCATTTTATTCAGAGCCTGGAGAGAAAGTGTCAAATGCTAAAGGCATCCCAGAGCCATAAATCTGAAAGCCAAATTCCTGTAAAATATGTAATTGTATTCATAGTCCCCTCCAAACAATTTTATATTTTTTTCTCTGACTAAAAGGAAGCCAGGAGTCCCCTAACACATGATTATTTGCATACAAAAATTTCAGGCGAGATTTGATGGAGGTTGGACCTGTCAGTTGCAATTAAACGTGATGTCTGGACTCAGCCGCTGGCTCCAGGGCACTTAAAACCTTAGGGCCAAAAACTAGAAGGCTGTAGCAGAAAAATGGTCACTCCGTGCTTTGATACCACCTCCCTAAGGCTGTTGTACGCCGCTAAATGCAGAGCATACTGGAAGCACCCTCAGCCCGTCATGGCGTGAATGCCCTTATGCTCGCTGCAACCCAAGGGTTTCTCCTGAAGAGGCACTGGGAAGGTGTGTGTCATTTTACGTCCCTGTGGGGATAATCTGGTGTCCCGTGGGGGCCCCTGGCCCTGATCCAGGTCATGGCACGTTGCCCTGCTGCTGTTTAATGTTTTTCTCTCCTGCAGGGCATCCCGGAGAGCGAGAGGAGGAGTACGAAGGCAGAAAGTGCCTGGCTGTTCCGCATGTGGTACAACTTTGATCACAAGTATCCTTGAACGGCGGTTGGCGCGTGCCGTGTCAAATCCTGTGTCTCCGAGCAACTCCATTGACTTGGCGCCTGACTTGCTCCCTGCTTAGCAGAGGAGCCAGCGTTTGCGTTCCCGTTACACTGCTGGTTTTTGATTTGCACCTCCTCGTGTCTGTGGCTGCGAGAAATGACCATTTCCACTCACTGTCAGTGGGAATGCAGTGGTAGCTCAGTTCAAAGCTGGGGGGTCCTCCATCTCACTGGCAGGCTGGTAGGAAGCGCCGGGGGCCTTCTCATTTGTAGCCCTCTTGCTAGACCTGTGCCCCTCCTCCCTTTCAAATGCTTTGTCATGAATTAGTGGAGGAGCGATTTGCCAGGCTGAGAAGCACAGGATGATGGGACAAGTTATGTTGCTAAACCTTTTCTTGCCAGGACTCTGTCCTGGTCTGCTCGTGTCCCGCTGTGTTTGGTTGCATTCAGGTTGCTCATCCCAATAATTTTTGTGCTTCCAGGGACTTGTGTTTCTTTCCATCCTGTGATTTCCTCAAGACACCGAGTCCCTTGCTGGTGCCTCTGCATCCCACCCCTTGACTTACCGACATGGCCCTATTCCTCGTTCTTCCTTAACCCTCTCTGTAGCTATCTAAAGCCTCTGCTGACGCACAGCGGTCCTCCTCTGACGACCACGCTCCCGGGGTGCTGTGGGCCTGTTGCCCGGTGCCTGACAAGTCCGCAGGCATATGAAGTGAGTCCATTGCCATCCTTTCTGTCACACTGTCAGTGGGGTTTGACGTGGTTACATTTCTGCATAGCTTTTGGATGCTGCTCTACATGGGAGCCTGGTGGGAGGTCAGATTCTGGGGCTGATGGATGGGCTAATTCCTGTGAGCATTTTGCTTTTCCAGCTGACTGTTTGGTCATGAAGGGACTCGTGGTGTATTCATGGTAGTTCCTCAGTGAAGCTGTCACGGGTGTCCTTCCTCAGTCCCAGCTGTGAGGACACAGAGCTTCCTCATCCCCTGCTTTCTTCCAGCCTTGCAGCTGAGCCGTTCCTGCAGCCCCTTCAGCTGCATCACTCACAACCGAAAGGGTTGCCAGCATCTGAACCGGGGCTGATTTTCTCCTGAAATGATAAAGAGCCCTTGTTTGAGCAGCCCAGAGAGGCAAGGGGTGACAAGCAGCTTTGGTGAGCCCATAGGCAGCAGCCTCTTCCACCATCGCTGCGGAGCCTGTGGGCACCCACACTCTTCAAGGAGCTGGGTTTGCTGGTCAGACTTGGTCTCCTGTGGCTTTGACGGGTTGGTGATGTGATTCCCATGGTCATGTCAAAGCCACTCAAAACTCTATTCCCCACTTATTTGGCTATGGCATCAGAATGAAGAGCTGAGAGCGCCCTTTTAGGCAGTCTGCAGTGAGGTTAGTGCGTTGTGCGAGTCTTCTGGGCTCCCACGTGTGTGTGGCACATCTGGTTATGGTCATGGTGCAGGAGAGTCTGTGATTCGGTGCCTCTGTCTGCTCGTTCACCACCACCGTGTGATTGCAAACATTCAGGAAGAGTTAAACAGCACTTTCTTCCTGTTTGTTGCCCAGAATCAAGAGCAGCTGAAGGACGATGACTCTGACCTCATTTTGAACGATGGGGACATCAGTCTGACCTACGGGGATTCCACCGTCAACACTGACTCTGTCGCATCCAGTGGCACATCGCGGCGGTTCGTGGGAAACAGCTCTGAAGACGCCCTTGATCGGGAGCTTGCTTTTGGGGACCATGAACTCGTAATCCGGGGAACACGCCTGGTCCTTCCCATGGACGATTCAGAGCCACCGTCAAACGTCCTGGATAACGCAAGACATGGTCCAGCATAAGGTTGCTCAGTTTAATTGACAGTAATATTTGCATATATGATCAAGAAATATGTACTACCTAAAGTCTAATGCATGTCTCAAAATGTCTAAGCTGTATAAATATTATTTATATGGTGTCAGAAGAATATAAATATTCTCTGCCAAGCACTTGTAAAGAACAAGCTGCAAATTTAAGTTAAAAACTGTGTTGACTGCACTGTGTAGGGTGGAACTGTTTTAGCATAAGAGTCTTTTGCACACAGCGAGCTTCTTTAATGTGTGATTTGACGAAGGGTTTCGTTCCCAGCAGGGTAAGTAAAGGAGTTCATCCTCTGAGCCTGAGAGAGGAGGATAAGGAGGTGCTGGCAAGCAGTAGAAATCGCTTTCTATTCAGATGAGGATTGTGGGGTTTTTTTAGGCTCTGATATTTGGATAGTCACGTTTGAAGTATCAGTGAAAAATCTGCCCACAGACCCTCTTGCCAGGCAGCAGCTGGTGAAAAGTTTGTTTGCTTTGTGGGAACCTGAGCTGGGACCTGGAGACTTTCTGCTTTTTAGTGACCCTCTGCCCCAGCCCTGCTTTATCGGGCTAACGGCAGGCCAAAGCTGATAGCAAGGACTGTGGGTGTCAGGCTGCTCGGATGGGAGCAGGAGGGAGGGATGATTTGTATCTGTAGTCATGTTTAGGAGAAAGAGGTGATCCCACAGAAACTACACCAGGCGTGCAGATTTTAGGGCTGAATCCATCTCTCATTTGTGGCTCAAGCAGCTTTCTAGAACCAGCCATCAAATCCTCAACTGGCAACTAAATTTCACATTTGGAAAGCGACCGTGTCTTTGTGCGAGTGAATCCCTTCTGCAGTCGTGGATGTAGCTGAGATGTGCAGAGCTACCGCAGTTGCACGTGGGGCCGTGGAGTCCGGCCAGCCTCGAACACAAGCTTTACGGCTACAGATTGACACGGTACCTCCGGACCTCTCCAGAGGTATTGAGCATCCAGGTGGTACTGAAGGGGAGTTGTCCGTCCGTCCTCCTGTATAGTCAAAAATCATTGCACTTTGTTTAATAACTCCGTAGCATGCCGTGTGTCTGTAATCCCCACCCGATCTCTCTCACATCTCTTACCATTTAATGAGAAATGTTTGCGATTTTTGTTGTGTTTTTTAATTTTAATGTTTATTTTCCAAGGAAGAGCACAGAACAATTTGAGATTTCACACTAGTGTTAAAGGATTCACCCTGTAGTTATGGGAGTGGCTAAAGGTGCAGTGAAATTGTTAACCCTGACATCCTTCTTTTTCTCCTGAAAAGGGGGAATCGCAGAAATTCACTGTATGTAATTTTATTATCTATTTTAGCTGCAGTTTTTTCTATACAAGCCTTTCAGGGTTGGTGGTGCACTATAGGCCCGTTCTGGAGTTAACCCTCTCCAGAGGGCTTAAACAGAGGTGTTTAAAAAGAGAATATATGAAAAAGAGCTGTGTGGGTCCAAGTGCTCACAGCTCCCGTTAGCTTTTCTTGGAAGAAACTCTGCATCTCTCAGGATCCAACCCTGAGACCTCAGAGCAGTGTCCCCATGGCTGTTTTCCCCAGCACCACCTGAGAGTTGGAGGAGACAGGAAATACTGAAATTTTGAGTGTATATGTATAGTTGAGAAAATAAATTTACACTTTTTTTTTTGTTTTTCTTCATTTTCTCAGGTCTAAGTAACATTGCCTTAAATTTACGGATGTGAAAATAATTATTTTGGCAGTTTATCCCCCAAGAAAATGCTTTCTTTTTCCTTCTGAACAAAATGTGTAAGTGTTGCCATAGGACTCCTCTAGAAGGGGGGTAATGCTCTGTTTATATTTAGATAGGGCATCTTCCTTGCACCAGTAAATGGCAGTCTCGCTGTTAACATAGCTGTTGGATTAGCGCTAGCCTCTTTGTTTCCTGCTATGCAGGAATTCCATAAAGTGTGCATTTTATATGATGTCTGTAACTTAACGTCATGTGTTTAAAAAAAAAAAAAAAAAAAACCAAACCAAAAAGGAAAAAAAAAAGTAGGTACCTGTTGACTCTAGGTTTACTGCATCACTTCTACATCCTGTTTTTTGTTTGTTTTGCCTTTTTGAAGAGGTATGATAAATAACTACCTCTTGTTTTTTCCTGTGTAATCTGACTATGAATTCAATTTACAGAGCTGGCATTGGTGCAGCCGGAGGTGCAGGACGGTTCTGCTGCCCCTGACAGCCCGTGGTCCCATCGCCGGGCACCGGCGCAGCGTAAGGGCAGCGCAGGGCTCCCTCCCAGGCAGTCCCCAGCTGAGGTGCAAGTTTGCAGCCGAGCGCTGCGAGATGGCCACAGCGCAATGTTTTACTGTAGCCTCGGTAGCATTCTTCTCTTTCTCTGACCCTTCGACTTCTATAATTTATCCACCCTCTTTAAGCTTGCTGATACATCACCATAAGCCTCAGCTTTTGACGGCAGTGGCGGTTCAGTTAGTACATTAAAGTAAAAAAAAAAAGGTAACAAATGATGATTTTATGGGTTACCTGTGAACTCTTATGATCCATATATAATATAACCAGGACTGTTCCGAATAATCTTGGTGAATGAATGAATCCGAGCTGAAATTCAGGAGTGATCTAATAAATGACTCAGATTCATCCTCAGCTGATTATTTTCTTTGTCCCACCGCAGCTGAGAATACACGAGTGCCTGGTTTTCAGATGCAGAGCCCTGATGGCTTGCATGCTGCAGACGAAGTTAAGAGTACCTTGGAGAATCAGGCCTCGAGATCTTTTGCCAAACAGATAAGACAGCCCTGAGGAGGCAGTTCACAGCTCTCCTGAAGGTTTAGAGAAAGTGTCCTTCTGTAAATTGAATTTTCATGGTTTTTGCACATGAAAAAGCATTGTAGGTAAAGTTATGATTTGTACTAGTACTGTCGATTTGTGTGGTAATGGCATTAACTCCGTAGTTGTGGTGTTTGTGCAGCTGATCTGTGATAGCTGATGATCACTATTGGACCTTCTGTTTACACTGATTAAATCCTTTACTGTTGCGTTGTACTGTGAAAGAAGGATTATGGGCCTATAAATTTTTTTTTTTCTGGAATTGTGTGTACCGTTTCATTAATTCACACAGAAATAAATCTGTAGCGAAGTGACGACGTGCCACTTGACCTTCTCAGACCAGTTTGTTCATTTTGGCCAAGGGGTGAGGCAGCAGCCACAGATGCAGATGGTGAACCCCGTGGGCTGGAGGGCAAGCTGGGCTGGGGCGCATGCTCCTGCCTTCACCTCCGCTCCTGAGACACAGCCCAGCCCTGCGGCCGTCATCCTCCCTTGCAGGAACAGGCGCTGGGGAGCGGAGAGACGCTGATGTCTGCTAAAAGCCATCGCAGCTCCCAGGCTCCTCCACAAGCAGCAAAACCCAGCCGGGGTGACGCTGCTCACTCGCACGTGCCCTGGGGTGGTGGGTGGACCTGTGTGAGAGGCGTCACTATGGGGTGTTGCAAAATTGGGGCTCCTGAGCTTTCGTGGGCTTTTATGTTCTGCGTTTTTGTTGAATTTGCAGCTGGGCTTGTGGCAGGTGATTCTGCCCTCCATCTGCTGTCTGCTGTTTTTTTGGTGCTGTGTGGTGTCGGAGCAGCTGAAGAGGTCAGTTGTTCAATTGCTTTACAATCCTTCAATATCTGAAACTTCAGGAATCTGGTTTTTAGGGCTTTGAATCACAAAGAACAAACTTCATCCTTTGAATGGTATAAAAATACATTGTTCGTAGCTCTGTATCACTGCGGGAGGGTAGCTGCTGAAACCTAGTTAAACACACTTGTCTCTCATCCATAGCAGCGGCCAGCCCGGGGGTTGCCTGTTCTGCTTTCCGAAGGGACTGTGGTCCTCACATGGAGCAGCGAGTCCTGAGCTCTCACGCTGGGCTTTGCCAAAGCCTTGACTGCAGCTCACAAAAGTACCGGGAGTCTGCAAACGAGAAGGGTTTGTCCAGTGTCATGCTGGTTGTCGGTGGCCTGTGCTACTGGAAGTGACAGCCGTGGGAGAGGAGACAATGTTGTTTATTTCCTTACTATGAAATGATGCTAATTCCAGCGTGCACTTGCACCTCAAAATGCTGACAGAATAAACACTGCTAATCCCGCTGTACACGTGCTGTCCAGCCCAGGCTTGGGTTGTACTTGAGCACGTAACTAAAACAAGGATGTAGTTTAGCAGTTGAACAAATGCCTCTTGGCAGCTCTTTACCCTCGCAAACCCTCAAAAGAAGTGCAGCACACCCCTTACAAATTAATTGTTTTGTTGAAATAAAGTATGATTCAGGCCCTTGGGCTCACCATTGGTGACAGCTATCCCCGGTGCCCAAAACGTAGCCGGGACCCGCTGGCGTGCATCCACCCTTCCCGATGCAGGTGGCTGCAGGCAGGCATCCTCTGGGATGGGCTCGCTGTGCCGTGAACTGGCATGTCATTTCAGCCATGCAAAAAGATTTTGGATACGTGCTGCTCAGAGACACTGGGAGAAGGGACGAGGCAGATACCTGCATAGTCTGGGGAGGGGGACTTGCACCGCAGGTAGGTGCGTAGAGCCGCCACTTGCTGAATAGTCCCCATTTTATTAGTCCGGTTCAATTTGGGCTGATGAGGGACAGCTTTCAGTCAAGCTATCGTATCACCTGGCCATGGCCATGTGGGGATCAGTAAAGTGCTGGGAACTGGGCCAACACTGGGCATCTACAACCTCAAAAAAGTCACCGGGCTGTTTTTAGAGCAATCCTGTATTCTTATGCCCAAGGCACAGGCAGTCCTGTGCACATGGCTCTCTGTCTCCAGGTCATGCTGTGGAAGCATTTATGTGAGGTTAGAATTAAAGAAAGCAAGTTTTGATTCTTCTTCCTTCTCTCATCGTGGCCTGCAAGGAGATCTTGTCCTTGCTGGGTCCTCTAGATGGCAATATTGGAAAGGACAGTAATTGTCCATCACTGCAGTGTCCCTGCGAGGTCCAGGCGGTGCAGAGGCTGCCAGCCCACGCCTGCTCCAGAGACCCTCTCCATCCCCTGCCATGTTCACCGTGCCTTATGCACCATCCAGCTCAAGTGCTGATCTGCAGAAAGAGGAGACCCTGTTGCAACACTGACTACTCTTACACCCTGAGCCCCTCTGCAGAAGCCACCACCTTCTCAAACACCCAGGAGTTTGGAAGCAGTTGGGGTGGTCTTGTGCTTGGAAACTGTACATCTAACCCTGCATCTTGCTTTCCCCTTTAAGGCCAGCAGCTTGTTGGCATTTTTTTTTCCCGTTAGGCTTTTAGACTCAGGAGTTAAGGCTAGTGGTCACAAGCTGGTTGCAGGATCAGTTTTAAGCCCCTCAGAGATGAGCTGCAACCCTTGCTGGCGCTGCTGACAAGTATCAGAGCTGGTTCAAATACCTCCCACAGCATCAAGCCTGCAAGGGCACCTCCTTCCACAGCGCTTCCCCTTCCAGGCTCCCCAGCTCTCACAGGTAGGGCATCACCTGGGCTGTAAGCTGTTCCTAGCACCAGAAGTTGCTGTCATCTGCAGCCAATTTGGCAGTTTGCACTGTTGCAAGAGGACTTTCCTCTCTTCTTGGCTCCTGCTCATCACAACCCCAAAACAGTGTTTGTCACTGGATGTGGGGAGTATTCTGGAGGAAATATCTTGGTGGGACTAAGAGAGGAGGAGTGGGTGGAAGTATCTCTCGGATGCTAGTGGGTCCTAAGATATTCTTATAATACTAAATTGCAAAAAATCTTTTGGCCACATGTGTCGGTGATTGGAGAATAGTTGGAAGATGAGGCAAGTAAAAGGGAAATGAGGAAATGGTGTCCTTGCTAACAATCATAACAAAATCTGCCAAGCTGATGAGAGAATTCAGAGGCCGTGGGAGTATTTGTGTACTGTCCGTGTCCAGTGCAAGCACAACACCGCCGTCCAGCGCAAACACCATGTGTGCCCGCTGCTTTCCATCTCTGCTGAGCTGGGAGCTATGTGGGCGTCACTTAACAGAAAGGCATTTACAACTCCCCTGGTGCCTTCAACCGTGTTAACATCAGAAGCTGCTTTGCACCTTGCTGGCAGGAGCAGCACTGGGGACAGTCTGGCTCCCAGCACCCTGGTCTCGCCACCGTGGCTAAAAGGAGAGCAGCACAGCGGTGCAGAGGGCCTGATGTCCCTGGAGGCTCCTGGCCCTCGGGCAAGCCTGATAAGAAGCAAGGCAAAGTCTTGGTGGGTTGGCTGCTGCCGAGGTGAGATGCCGGGGGTGAGGCTGGGACTGGAGAGCCTAAAGCTGGTGGAAAGCAGAGCTCCAGTGTGTCACCACTTGGTGTGGCAGGGTGGTACCAAAGGTGTGCAAAGGTCTGCTTTCAGAATGGAGTTTGGGAACCAGGGGCTCTGGAGCATGCTTGGGACATACAGCTCTAGCACAGCCCGTCTTGGTGCTTCTCTTTACTCCAGCCCTTACAGTCCATGCTGGGCACTTAGAGCCTGGGTCAGAGGCTACAGGATCCCGGTGACTTCAGGAGACTCTGTAAGGTTCAGGACTCCGGGGTAGCAGAGCCTTGAATTTGTTGTCCAATATTTAGACATGCATATATACAGCAGGATTTGGTCTTTATTAATTGGCCTTTCACAGGAAATTCCGCCAGCTGTCCTCCTCCGAGGGGTGCCGGCGATGCTCCGGCCCCAAGGAGTCCATATATGGTTGCAATCTCCCAACCCTGCGTGTTTCGCAGAATAGTGTGGTCATAGCTACTTTTAAGGATATGTGTGAACATTGCTCCCTTTCCTGTATGCATAAGCTCCCAAGAATGCGGACAAAGATAAAAAGCGTATAAATTAAAGCTGTCAGCTTTATGCAGCATGTCAGCTCTTCTACCCGCAGCAGCAAGGTTAGTTATTCTAGCCTACCCACATGGGTGCTGGCCTGAGCTGGGAAGGCACCACGATGCAAGGGATGCTTTGTGAATAGGAAAATACCAACTGCCCGAGCACCAAAGCATTTTGCAATGTAAATGTGCCTAGGCTGAGGCAGCAGAAGAAATATTTTCCTTTGCCCTTCCTCCTCCTCTAAGCAATGCTAAACCACAACCAGGAGCTGCAGGTACCCGGCAGCCTCTGCTGCTCTGAGCCCTTTCTGTTTGTAAGGGACTTCTGTATCCTGAATTCTGCCTGATCCTTCCGCCAGGGATGTCTTCCTCATCCTCCTCCCCGTTTCTGTGGCCTGATGTCCCTGGCTAGCTCCTGCTCCATTCGCTCTCCAAACGCAGCAAGAGGAGCTGTTGTCCACGTCAGTGTTGGTAACAGTAAATGTCCTGCAACTCACTGACCTCCTCCTTGCACCCATGCTAGCTGCAGCCCATTTGCCTGATTTAGGGTGGGCTAATCACAGAAAATCAGAGGGGGGCCACAGTAGGCATGCTCTGCACTTGCATCCCATCTACGGCATCTCCCTTGCCCCTCCTGTGGCACTGGCCTGTACCAAAATGCACCTTTTCTGCTTGGCAGCCCTTTAGGCATAACCGTAAAGACAGCTAAGGGCAGTATGTCTCCTCTATCTCCACAGCATCCTCATTCTCTGCAGCGTCTTACAGTATCTCGTCTGCACCCTTTGATGGCAGAAGGCTAAATCTGCTCTTCTGGGATACGACTCGCTCCTAAAACTCTCAGAGGTACAAGAGGAAGGGGAATAACAGATGCAGCATTGCTTGTTTTTCCTTTTTCCCAGGCAGTTAAGATTAATCACGGGTGCTTTTGGATCTGTTGTGTGAAGTCTCCCACCTCTGAAGCTTTTGAGATCTGTAATAAGAGAGAATTGGAAATGCCTCTAGGTCTCAGTGACGGAAGGGCCAGATTTAATTAATACAAACTTCTTCCTTTCACCACATACTCTGCCATCTTTTTTAGCTTTGGAATAGACACGAACATCATAAAGGTATTTAGTTAAATTATGTCTGGTTGAGTGGTCTGAGGTCGCTATTTGCATTGGTGTCCCTTTTTCAAGGTGCAAAATCAAGGATTCCACCGATGAGGCAGGTCAAGCGATATAACGCTGCGAATGCACAAGGCATGTCCCGGTCATGTTTTCTACCCCAGGACTTCAGAGCTGTGTCCACTGCTCACATGAGAACAACCGAATTGTTACAAAAAGCCATTGAATTTCTGTTGTGACTTTGTTTCTGCTCTGCATGGGCTCGTTCACCAGCTGGAGCTTTGTTGCTGAGATATTTGCTGTCGATAAAATGCCTTAGCTCTGGGTCAGATGCCTTAAAGGGCTGGATGCTATTGTCCCACTAGAGGGAAGCCAGCGCCGTTTGGCACAGTTACATGCCTAAACTCAGCTCCCATCAGTGACTTGTTGCTTCAGCTGGCACTGTCCGTGCTCCGATGACAGAGCTGATAATAGACTGATGGCACTCGTGACAAGAGTGTAGGGGTTGAGTAAAAAATTCCCTGGAAAAAATGGATCATCCTGGTTTTACAGGTATTTAATATGAGATTCCATGGCCAGCATCAGGCCTCAGCAGTGCTCACAAGACTGAATTTCATTGCCTTAAGGAGGAGCACCCAGCTGGGGCTCCGGCGGCGTGCCCAGATGGCATTGGAGCAGTTGTGTTTGCAGCAGCACAGAGCTGGCTGGGCTGCAAAGCTCCGCTGATCGGAGGAGTGGGGGGCAAATCTAACACTGCAGATACGCCAAAATCAGTGCAGGATGCCTTGGCACCTTGGGCTGGGATAGAGGAGTATCCACTGGCCTCCCCGGGAGTGGAACTGACCCAGGACACTGAGATGATGGGGATTATGGTCCGGCTGAAAGTCCTGGACTACAACAAGCAGGACAGTTAATACCTGGACTTCTGTGGCTGGCCGTGCTCCTGATGCAGCAGAATGAGTAAAGCCGAGGCGTAGTGTGTAAATATTTATAGCCCAGTTACCAGGTTTCGTGTTTGGCCGGTCCCTCTTGGCTCTTACGACTTGATGTTTGTGGCTCTGAGTTGCCAAGGACACTCGCAGGGTTGCTCAAGGGGCAGAAACCTCTCTGAAGGGAGCCAGGGACGTTGCTGCCGACTTCTCCGAGGCAGCGGGGCCAGCTTGGCCGCACCCAGGGCACCGGCCGACTCATTTCAGTAGCGAGAGCTGGTTCTGGCTGTGGTGCCACATCACAGCAGCACCCACTGCACCCACCCAGCACCTGCATCCCAGCCAACAGCTCTGGAAAGGGCGACATGAGGCACCGATGAGCCCCTCAAAAGTCAGTCTAGCAGCATTTTTCACTGACCAGCTCAGGTGTGCATGAGGGAGGTGGGAAGAGAATGCACAGCACCCAGAGCCCTTTTCTTTTCGGGGGACAGCTTTGTCACCTCTCACTGTAGTGTGTGGTTCTCCAGAGAGAGGCTCGTTCATCAAAATCTAAACAGCCTCTGCATAACTCTCGTGTTCTTCCTCAGATCCAGAGTCTTTAATGTCAAATATTTTTCCCTGCTGTTGGTTCAGTTCCTTCTCCTGTTCCCAACCCTTGCTTGAGCTGCTGAGGGGAAAAAAAATAAAAACCACAATCTGTTTTTACTGAAGATATTTATTTCAATTTGGAAGGGGCAGGAAGACAGCTTCTCTATATCCATGCATATAACTGAGATCTTTCTCTTGGGTGTCTTTCAGCTTTGACTTCAAACCATCTTTAAACCCCGTTTCTTCAGCAGAATCCAGCAAAGTAGTGACCTCTCTCATTTTTGCATAAGGGATGGATACCAGAAAACTTGGTTTAAACCAAAGGAAACACACCCATGCTCCCTTTGTGCCAGCTGAACTAAATCAGTTGAAAATCCCATCTGAGCTGGAAGGAAAACAAAAGTCCAACACAGATGAATCTCCTCCAAAGCCGGGTATCATAGAATCATAGAACAGTTTGGGTTGGAAGGGACCTTTAAAGGTCATCTAGTCCAACCCCCTGCAGTGAGCAGGGACATCTTCAACTAGATCAGGTTGCTCAGAGCCCCGTCCAACCTGACCTGGAATGTTTCCAGGGATGGGGCATCTACCACCTCTCTGGGAAACCCGTGCCAGGGTTTCATCACCCTCATTGTGAAAAATGTCGTCCTTATATGCAGTCTAAATCTATCCTCTCTTAGTTTAAAACTGTTACCCATTGTCCTATTGCAACAGACCCTGCTAAAAAGTTGGTCCCCATTTTTCTTATAAGCCCCCTTTAAGACTGCATTAATCATGTCTAAAATCTTTTGGTAGAGAAAGCTGCCTGACAGCTATTTACTGCAGCTCCTTCAGCACACTGAGCTCAGGAAATTGCATTCATAATTTCCTTAGTGCCAAACGGTTTGCAGTTTTCCCATGACTATTCCTTTTTTTTGTTGCTTGTGAAACAAAGCCTTTGAAAAGCACACACAGACCTACTTTTTGCCTAACTATGAAGTTAACACCAAGCATATAGTTTAAGGGGATACTGTTCACTTGATTTGTTTGGCATAGGGAATAAAAAACCCCAACCTTATTTGCGACTAAGCTTTCCGTAAATAGCCTTGTAATTTTAATACAAGCTTTTGTAGCAAAGAGAGAATTGATCCGACAGAGAAAGTAGGAATGCTCAGACAGCCGGAGCTGTCGGACGCAAGGAACAAGCAGAAAAGGCAGAAAGGTGTAACCTGGCTTCTCTGTGTTATCATCAACGCAGGCCTGAGCAGTAAGTACGATTCCCAGCGCATTTATATACAAGAAAAAGACTTGACTCTGAGCCGGGCTGGAGTTCAGCTCCAGCCCCTGGGACAGATCACATCCATGTCCTTGGACAAGCGGCTTCTTTCTCCACTTTGCCCCTGGTGTAGCCATGGGCACCGTTTGGGTAGTTTAGGTTGGTCCCTTGGAGCACACCAAATTTAAGCATCTGTATAACTTCAGCTGCCATTAGCTATCTTACTAAATAAGACTTTCACTGGCATTAATTGTGAGTCACACAAAATCGCTATGTGAAGAGCCAGCAGAACATTTATTAAGACTCCCCAGCTTGAGGCTTTGCATTCAGAGATGTGGACACCCTGACAGCGGGTGGTGGAGAGGGCTGGGGTGTGACTCTCATCCCTTCCCACGTCTGATCGGAGTGGACTGGAAGAGGCTGTGGCAGCAGAGGAGGTTTGTGTGAGTCTCTTGCAGAGATGACATGTCTCCAGCTCTGCTTTTTGAACCTGAATCTTCTCCACGAGGTGCTTTTATGTCTGAAAGCTTGTCCTCTTCCTACTTGTCTGTTCTCGCAAAGCCTGCATTTTAAAAAGAAGCTCACACATCTTTGATAACACGCTTCCCTAGGAAATGCGTGGGAAGCAAAAAGTGCTAGTATGTCTTTTTGTACATACAGGAACCCGAGACACAGTGAGGTAAGGTGAACCCCTCCAGCCTGGCGATGTAGTCAGGGTGAAGGCAGCCGCAAACGAGCTAAGTGAGGGGTTGCAGGCACTGAGCACAACTGCTCCTTCCAGGAGTATGTCCATAGTGTAGCCAGCAGCCCGGGAGCCAGACCGATAGCGCCTGAGGGTCTGATGTTACGTGACTCACCCAAAGTCAAGCAAGAAGTTTGTACCAGGATGTGGAATTTAATTTTGGTCCCCCGAGCCATATGCAAGTGCCATAAGTCCCAGCCCATGCTGTGCCTATCGCTTCTCGTGTTCATTGCAATGATTTAATCCAGTTGTATGTGTTTCTTCATGGTCTTCAGCTTTCTAATTGATTTGATTTTAGCTGCAGACTCAAGCAAAATGAAATTTGTGATGCTTCAAAAACCTCCTCTACTATTAAAACACTTACTTATGTTAGCCTGTGGGTACCTTGAATTAATTTTTTTTTCCAAGACTAAAATCTAAAGTTAAAATTAATAAAGGAGCCTAATTTTGGTCTGATGCCTGGAAGCCATCTTTTCAAATCTGGAACATGAAACTCCTGGTGAGCCTGACAACAAGGAAAAAGACCACTGCTAGGGTAAGTATGTATATTAAGATAAAGATAAACATATTTGAGGTGTCCATAACACATACCATCACAAATCCCTTTGCTCTGTTAAAAGTAAAACCTTGTATTATATTGCTATCGCTTTACTTCATGGTGGTTAGAATCTTTTTTATGTTAAATCTTTCTGGATAGGTATCCATCCAGTAATTGATAATCGATAATGACCAAGCTGACCAAAAGATAAAAACCCAGAACCAAATCTTGTCTCAAATTTTATCTGTTTTGCTTATGCAAATAACTCAAATATTTGATGGATTTCTGTTGTTTTTGAACGGCTGGCCAAGGTGTTTGCTGGAAGGGACAAAGTCTGGAAACACTTAAGCAAATTGTGACCCAGCAGTTGTTGAAGTCAATGAAAACTTCCTTGACTTCAGCAGACAGTGCCTGAAAAGTTTTAGTCATAGCAGTAGTGCCACAGGAGCAAAGTTATTTGTTTGCCCAGACTATTCCCCACGCTTCAGTTTGTGGGCTCCGCTCAGGATTAGATAGGGTTTACACAAACCATGAGACCAGACGAGGCTGGTGCGTGGGGATGGAGAAGCAGAGATGTGCATGCTCGCAGGGCTACCAGGTCCCAGGGGTGCATGCCCAGGTGGAACGATGCCCATGGCCACAAGCTGCCTGCTGCTCCACATCCCTGCCTGCGAGCCAGCAGGCAGCGGAAACAACACCGGGACCCAGCGCATGAATGTGGATGGAAATGCTGAGGTTCAAATGACCATGGAGCCGAAAACCTTTCTTGGCAGAAAACCTGGCGTGTTTGACTAGTCCCCTGCAGGCTGCAGATAAATAGCTGTGACAGCTGCCAACATTCCTTGAAAACTTAAATTGTTGCTGGAGAGAGGGTTGGAAACCTTTGTTTCTGTTGCCTTTTCGAAATGTAGCCTTGTTGGGGCCAGAGAGTCAACAGATGGGTCCATTTTTGTGGGGCCCTGGTACATCATCTTTTATAACGGGAGTCACCTTTGTAATTTTCCGTGCACAGAGGAGCAACTTGTACTGGGAGAAGCATTTTGGCCTCTGACACGGCTGCTCCTCTTAATCTGATAGCTGAGCCATCCCTGCAGTTGCTTTTTAAAGGTGGGAACAGGCTCTAGCTAGATCCTGTCTCCATGTGCAGATTCTGGTGTCACTCAGGAAAATCTGAGTAGCGGCCATGCCTCGAATAACACAGTCACTGTAATTACTCACGGGCTTACTTGATAGTGGTCTTTCAGCAAGTGATTGTCCGGCTTTTTAAAATCTCTTTTGATCCGTTGATCCAGGTTTGCTGATGGTATTGTAAGGCTATGTTACAGATGTATTTTGACACTAAATGGTGGAAAGCTGAGTAGTTGTATGCACGTCACCCCATACGACCATAATCACTTTTTTCTGTCTTACCGTTTTGCCCACTAAATGCAGCAGAGCTTCCCTACTTCGTCCTTTGCTGGTTTGCACAGCCACCGGTGAAGACAGATCCACTGGTGCCCCTCAGCAGCGATTTAACCCCTCGCTCCCATGCGTGTATATGCTTTCCAGACCCCACTGGCAGGGAGAACTGCGGCCGATGCAAAGGCAGCGCTGACTGACGCCTCTTTACTGCTGGGGTGCACCGGGCAGCCCGGCTGCTCCCCACGGCGGACGGCAGCACGTTGTACGTGGCCGTCAGGTTGCGACGCTCTCGGTCACAGCAACTTGGAAAGCGGCACATTCTGTGTTTAAACTCCGTGGAAAAAGGGTTTTACATCACTGATGTTTTAACCACACCGTTATAAAAACCCCTGAAGCCCCACCCTTACTCCCTGAGAGGAATGACTCTGAAATGTTTCAGCTTTTCCATTACTTCGCCTGCCTGGAGACATTTTGCTAATGGCCTGTGAGGTAATTAGTGGTTGCAGGTGAGCCCCAGCTGCCTTCGGGGCCGGAGTTCAAGCTGGCCACAAGTTATCCCCCACGGCAACAAAATGGTGGGACGGTTCAGAGGGTTGGGGACTGCTGTATCCCTTTCCCTATTTGTTTTTCTCTTTTTTCTCCTCAGATCTCTTGAAACCAGTCACAGCAAGGCACTGTGTCTTCCTCTGTGCATCTGGGGCTAAAAGCCTCTGGAGAAGTGAGAGGACAGCTTGAGGAGGGAGCCATCACCGGGGCCTCAAGGGACCAGCTTGCCAATATAACTCCTCTCGATCCAGCTTCTCAGCTGGGACGCCCCGTGTGGGCCATGGGTGCTTTACACACAAGTGGGAAAAGAACCGGCCCAAAACAGGGCATGACTCTGACTTCCACACAGAGTCATGGACAGTCAAATAGATGGCCCAGGAGCAGCCAGGGCATGCGGCCACCTCTGCTGGGAAGGCTCCCCGCCCTTAGAGGCTGGCGAAGGGAGGTGGCTGCGTTTACAGGGATTAAACCTGTCAATTAGGCAAATAACAGGGCAGAGCCAGCGTGGATGGGGAGGCAAGAAGGTTTGTGATGGCTGCCTTGTCCCCAAAATGCCTCAGCTGCAATACTGGAAGGAAGAGAGCCCTTCCTGGCTGTTTTGGACAAAGGGGCAACGTTGCTTTGTGAGAAAGGAGGGCGGATGAGGGGGGTGGTGATTGCCCCCACCTGCAGCTGAGGAGGGAGCAGGGGCAGGGCTGGGCTGAGGTACCGGCCCCGCGGTTCTGGCCCCGTGTGCTGGGAGAAGAAGGCAGGGGAGCTCTGAAGGACCTGCGTGGGGAGGTCATCCCTGTTGGAATGAAAGGCTGCTGTGGCTCTGGGGTGTCCCACAGAGGGCAGGTGAGTGAGGCGGCCCTGTCGCCTCACCTGAGGGGCTGGTACCAGTGCTGGCACTGGCCTGGGGGCACCATGGGTGGGGCCCAGTCCGGCGTGTGGAAACCAGGACAGCCAAACCCGCCCGAGGGGGATGTGGATGCCATTCTGCATGGATTCACCCCAAAATGCACGTGGCTTCCTTCCACAGAGCATCAACTTGCAAAAATGGGCCCCACTGTGTGGAAGACTTTCCTCCCTCTGTGGCTGCGGAGTGATTTAATAAGAACAGCATGGAGACCCAAAGGATGATGAAAACACATCTTTTTCTTCAGCAGCGTGGATGAGCCCATGCTCTGAGGTGAGCCCTTTGCTCTGGGGTAGCGTCCTGCTCCACGGGGTTTCTTGCAGAGTGCTTGGCTGTAAAGCAGCTTCCCTGCACGACTCCACGAGCTCCGCCATTTCCAAATAAAGTTTCCTAGCAGTAAGATTTGAGTGAGTAATTCAACCGACTCCGTTTTAAGTGCTTCTACGCATAGTTCATAGTTCATTTTGTTTGGATAACTAGTCAAGGATATATTGGAGCACTGGAGTCCCTTTTTTTTTTTTTGTTGGGTGTTTTTTTTTTTTGTTTTTGTTTTTCCTAATTCATTGTGTTTGCCAGAAATCAATGTGCAGGGTAGCTGATTATCTTCCTTCACAAGCAATGGTGGTAGCATGGGGTTGACTCAGAGTTGTCTCAATCCTTTGAAATGAGTTGTCATTCTTGCCGTTTATTCTTGTTTAATCCAACGTTTTGGCAGAGACTTTTATAGCACTATACTGTATCTGTAATACAGCAATGCCCCAGTGCCTTTTCCTTGACTCTAGTTGTGTGCTGTCCTTGCTCTCTAAATCATCTTCTGTTCTTTTCCAAACAGAATAAAGCAGCTGTTGTGATATGCACGAGGTTAAGAGTGCTTAAATTTTTCTCTGTCAGGTATACCGGTCATTTTAAATCTGCAGATTTAAGGTCTGATCCCGCAAACATTTATGCGCTGTCAGGAGCAGCAATATTGAAGGTGGGGTAGAGTAGTCGCTCTGTGCCATGTGCCTTTGCAGAACTTTATTCTGCCACTTCTTTCTGGATGTGACATTGTGCCTGTGGGGCCAGCTGGGGAAGCCAAAGGGGATCCAGTGTAGGATCAGGCCTTGAGCTGTAATCCAATGAATGCAATGAGTTACTCGAATAACAGCTTGCTGTGCTGTAATCAGTGAGAGGCATGTTAAATAGATCGATTTGTTATTTAGCTGCTACTCTACTGGGCAAACAGACATACTGCCCGAGAGTTGTTTTTGATGGTAGCTGGTGTTTGGGATTTGGCAGTGAAATCACTAGTTTGTGTTGTATGTGGAAGGCATTTAAAATTTTAAATAAAAGGCTGAGGATCCTGACAGCAGCCTGATGATGTTCCCTGCTGATATGGATTGCTTTTTACGCTACTGGTGGGCTGCAGGTACCTGTTACCAGACTTGTTCACTTACTAGTGCAGTTGTGCTTCTCTAGGATGCGTAATGTGGTTGTGATCTTCCGAGATGCATCCGCAAAGGTCAGTCCCAAATACGCCTATGGTGGCAGGGGCAGTGACCAATCTCTGGTGAAGGGGTATTAACTAAGCTCCACTGGTGCAGGTGCTCCTGGAGCGGGACCCTTGCTAGTCTTGTGTCCTCCTACTTCTGCTTATGGCCAGAACCAGGAAAGGCTCCTTCCTTTGAAGGAAGAAACCCTGAAGGAGGTGGCTGCAGACTAACTTGGCCTTGGTGATGTTTTCCCACAGCTGTGCAACACCTAGTTTGTCTTTATATCCCAGCGCTCTACAGTTTGTGCTTCTTCTGGAGCTCTTGGCTTGATTTATCTAATTTGGAATAGACTAGGCTATTTTGGTTGGAAGGGACCTACAACGATCATCTAATCCAACTGCCTGATCAATTCAGGGCTGACCAAGATAAAGCATTGACCAAATGCCTCTTAAACACTGACAGGCTTGGGGCATAGACCACTCTCTCGGTAAAGAAATGCTTCCTAGTGCCCAGTCTCAACCTCCCTTGGTGCAGCTTTGAACCATTGCCACGTGTCCTATCACTGGATCCCAGGGAGAAGAGCTCAGCACTTCCCTCTCCACTCTATCTCCTCAGGAAGCTGTAGAGAGCAATGGGGTCCCCCGTCAGCTTCCTGTTCTCCAAACTAGACAAGCCCAAAGTCCTCAGCCACTCCTCCGTCTGAATGTCCCATCCTTGAGGGGTCTTAGTCTCTGCAAGTTGTCATGAGTCCTGGAGCTCTGCAGCTGCAATCACATAAACAATATCGTACTTTGGGGGCAGGGGCCTTTTGTTAATGTTCTCGTTGGTCTGATGGTCGGTTACAGCCAGCCACTAGAGGAAAGCTCTTGCTGATGGTAAATAAGTTTTATGCTTGTTGTGAGAGCTGTTGGAAAAATGAGCTAGAAATGGGTATTTGGATTCCTTTGAAAATCAAATGTAAACTTCAGTCTGTAATGATAAATAACTGTGGTGTTTCACATCTGTATTTTATGCGTGCCTGAAGTTGCTCTTGGCAAGTGGTGATAGTCTGAGCCTTGAACTTCAGAGTAGCCCAGCATTCTCGTCCCTGCTGGGGACGTTATTAATATTGACAATGGGCATGTTGGAAGAATCTGTAGGATTTACCTGTTGAAAGAATACAGACACACAGAAATACAAATGCTTTTTTAAGGACAGTGTGTTTGCTCTTATGTTTGTTTCGTTTTAACTGAACAAACGGAAGTTCCTTGGCCCAAATATAATGATCTGCTTTCCAGGGATACCAGTGGTGTATCCAGCACAGCCACCAGGATGCCCAGCCTCTCCTGCCATTAGTCAGAAGCTCTGTGGCTCTGCAAAGCACCACAAAAGTCTATTTGTAGTGCAAGTGCCAAGCACCTTCTGTTAAAAAACAAACTTACTTACTTACTGGATCACATGTTCAATAGAAGAAAGTGGGACAAACTTGGAAGACATAAGAATGGGGCGGGGGGGGGGAAGGATAATCGATGGAGAAAGGAGGGGGAAAAGAAAACAGGAGTGAATGTTGTCAGATTTGTCTGGTGTGGTATGGCACAATCAGGCAGATTTGTTTAAAAATAGGAATGACTTGCTACCTGATAATACTTTTTCTTATGTATGCTTTGGAAAAAAAGTACTCCTGGCATTATTTTTGCTGCGCTCTGTTCAGATGGGTTTCTTCCCTCCCTGCAGGCTGCTGACTTGAAACGCATCCCTTCTGTTTGTTTTCTGTCCTGGAAACTCTGTCTGTGAACCTGAAGGTGAGACATATTGTAACAGAGCTGCCAGGAAAAGCTTTAGCTTTGGGAGAGGGCAGCTTGGACAGGATGGGAGGCTGACAATAAATCCCCCCCCCAAACAAAGTTTGTTTGTGCTGCACTTTCCTTGTATGAAACGGTCTGGGAGTGCAGCTCCTAGCACTTTGGGGGTAGCAGGGCTTTGCTCAGCCTGGTGAGCCCTATGGGTCCCAGTAAGAGCGCTTTGCTGTCGTGGGGAAGCAGGGGAACGGCTATGCTGGCGAAGTGCCGTCGCTGGATGGGGTTTTCCCCCACATGTACCGTGCAGGGGCCCTGGGAGGAGCAGGCTGTTCCCCTGCTCCAGCTGCTCCCCAGGCAGGAACGGTGCTATTGGCTGGACTAATTTATTTATTTTTTTTTTTATTGCAATGCGCCTCCCTGCTATAAGAGGCAAAGCAGCCTCTGTCCCGCCAGCCGGACACCCCAGCCCAGCCGCACTGCCTCTGCGAGGCCGGAGGCACAGCCCTGGACCGAAGCGCTCCCACGTCCATCCCACTGCCGAGGTGCTGTGCACAGCCGCACGCAAGTTCGGCTCCAGGCAGCAGCTCCCAGGCTCTCCGGCAGCCAGTAAGCACATGCCTCTGTCTCTCCCTCTCGAGCATCATCTCGCTGAGCAGGGCAGGGAGTGTTTCAGCATCCGATGCTTTGCAGATCTTTGGATTTCAGGGCTTGTGTTGGGTCTTTTCTCTGCCTTGTGACTGCTCTGCTGGGGAAGGGTTTGTCAAAGCAGAGCTGGGGGAAATGGGAAGTCTGGGGCTGTATAATGTACTTCTAAAACACTCTTTCTAGCAAGCAGTTTCTTCATGGATCACAGAGTTAACCTCAGAAACTCCCTCTGTTTTACGGGGCGTTCTGGGGGTGGAATTTATCTAAATGCTTGCTTCTGATTTCTCTTGCATCCCCTTTTTCTGATACATGGATTTCCTCCTGGAAGGTGGTAGCTTTGGAAGTACAGGCAGCCACTGGGGTATAAATACAGCTTTTTCTCTTTGCTTCCCAGCCGAGTGGGTGTTTAGGGAGCGTTCGCAGTGGTGCAGAGCTGCGTAAGAGCTCTCAGCTCTGTGTTTTCCCAGGCAGGTGATCAGATGTGCCTGTTTAAAAGCTTTAATGACAGCTGTGGAGGACATAGCTAAAGCAGTAGCTGTTTTGTGGGCTCTCAGGTGATGTGGACTGATAACCTCTGAATGGTGGGAGCAGGCTGACAGTAACAGAATTGGGGAATACGGAAATGCAAGCTTTTACCAAATAGTTATAGCATCTTCCTTGTTCTGTATTATGGGATATCAGGCAGTTGCAGAGCTTCTGATGAGCCACACTTGCAGCTGTCCCCATGTGAATGCAAACACCTTTATCTTTATACAAATACTGCACCCTGTATCCATCTAGATTTGTGGAATCACTTGTATGAGTGAAACTATTTGCCCATGTGTTTGCAAGATGGGTGTTTCTGTCATCAATCTTTTCTTTAGCAACTAGGCAAAAGATAAGTTAATGGTGAGACTCTGGTCCAGTTCGTGTTGTGTAAGCAGGAGCTAATCTGTGGTTTAGAAATGGATGTGGCTGCTTTTTAAATCACTGAAATCTAGCCCATGAAAGGGGGGAGGAAAAAAACCCCATTACAACAATCCACCTACCAATTAGTCTTTTACCTTATTTTGAGAGGAAGAGTGTTTTTAAAAAACAACAACAAAAAAACTTCTGAAAGGAAACTGATTAAATTCTTAAGCCATGATGTACAAAGCAAATAGCTGATCAAGCAACCAAATATGGCGTTAAAATTTAAACTTTCTTTTTCAATGATAAAAGCACCCCCATACTTCACTTCAGTGACAACACCCTCCTCTCCCTGCCTGCCCCCCGGCCCCATACAGCGTTGTTGAATACAAACCAGTTCTTAATTTCTCTTTCGAGAGCTCAGTATATAAAAATTCCTTCTTGACTAATACCTGCTAAAAAAAAGTGGGTTAGGTGTTCTGGAGCTAATACCATAACTGCAAAAAAAACTCTCAAGAGCTCAGTCCAACAGAGTTAATTGCTCAGATTTTGGACTGTGGCTCTGAGGAGCCAGTTCAGGGCTGGGGTTTTACAGCTGGCTTCTGACTCACACTGCTCTTGGGGAATTTTCACTGGGGTAGGCTTGTAGGATTGGGCTCTTGAAGTGTTTCTAACAGGAGAAGTTATCCCCTGCTGTGAACAATGGCTTGCATCCATGTACACTGGTGTAATTCTCTGTTTGGATGTAAATAATGGCAGCCATTCAAAAGGAGGCAACATTTAGGGTACTCACACTTGAAAATAAACACACTCCAGCCTGTCTTGGCTGGCCTTACCATCAAACTGTACCATGAATGGAAAATCCAGACGCATGGTACGAAGCAGCTGGTGGGAGCCCAGACAGGTCCTTGTTCGTGCCCATGAGTAGGGGAATGATGCTGTAGGATGCACTTTATCTCTCATCTAAGCCCATATCCAATGAATATGACTTACAGTCCATACCCATTGCACTAGAGTATAACAAGAGCTTTAAGTAACTGCCCCCAAAAAGCAACTTATTTCCTTTTGTGCAATACCTATGTGAAAAGACGGTAGTTCTGTGATATAGGATATCCCACAGCCCTGTCTGTGCTGTGTGCACGCTGGTGGAAATTTGTGCTCCTTTAGTGTGGTTTGGTTACCACATCTGTCATCACCTTCCCATCTCCATCTGGGAAACATGTACTTGCCGTCAGTACATATAGCTCCTAGCTGTGGGAGCAGGAACATGGCTGAAACTTCCAGTGCTTCCGTAGAGACAACTAATGATGTGAGCCAGGAATAATATTGTCCTCTCAGCAATAGCCTGTGTGAATTACGTCCTTTTAAGTTTACTCCCCGTCCAGCAGATGCACTGGGGGGTTTAGGTGCCAATTCCTTAAAGAACCTTGGAAAATTCCTCTGACCTTTGCTGAGGAGACAATACAGTCCAGCCTCTGTTTAGTACTTTCCCTTTTTGTGGTGCTGCTTAGACCTGAAGTCCCAGTGGCATTAAATGCAGCAAGGTAAGCCTCACCGCTAGCAAAGTTTGCTCAGGCTTTGGGTATGCTCCTAAATCAGAGCAGCTTTCTGGAGAGCAATGGCCAAGTTCTGGCTGCTGATGCCAGGCTTCCTCTGGGGTCACACTGAGATGCAGATGTCACCAATAGACGTGTGGAGGGCTGAGCCATGCAGCCGCTGCCTGCCTCTCACCCTTGTGGTCCCCAGCCATCGTCACCTCGTGCCCTGCATGTAGGAGTGCAAAGGAAGCAAAGCTGAGATTTCAGATGCAATTCAGTAACTTTAGCTACGTGGAATCACTTTTGCTTGAAAAGGTAATGGAAATGATGTCTAGGCAATAAGCCTTCCTGGACCTGACCTGTGATTTTATTATAAAAAATTCGTTGTAAGTAAAAATACTTCAGCTTGATTCATTGGGATATATATATATATTTATCTTTTTTCAGTTCTCTATTATGAAAGATGCAGACAGGGAGAGTAACAAAGCAGAAATGGCTGAGATCAGTCGTTTCATGTCTGATTTTGGCAGAGGGAGTGTGGGAGGAAGGAAGAGACCTCATGTTTCATTTAGATACCCTGATTTGGAGAGGAGTTTTAAGCAGATGGCTCTTGAGACACTAGGACTCTAAAGGATTAAATGCTATTTAGATAAACGCATGCTTCTACTTCTGCAGCATGGTTTTAGAAGGACTGTGCCATATATTCTGTCTTCAGTTCATTTATCACTACGTCCAATAAAAACCCTGTTTGCAACCACATGGCTGGGTGTAGGAGCAAAGGCACTGGGGCTTCCATGGGGTTCAGAGACAGGATATATCCCTCCCTGTTTCAACTCCCTGATGTCCTTTTGACCGGAGCTTTTTGCAGATGGGCAGCCGAGAGCCAGGTCTTGGGATGTCACCCCAGCTGGCTTCTATGGGAATGAACTGGGGCCGAGAGGCTGAGGCTGGTCTGTGATGAGCATTTCTTCCTGCTAAGCCTCTGCCTATGCCCAAAGGGAGTCTGCAGACTCAGCAAAAATACTTCCAAAACTTGGGCTCTGAAACGATGTGTAAATTGGTAGAATAAAGTCCCTTAAATAAGGATTATGAGTTGCTCAGTGCAGGGAAGTAGTCCTGTGGTGTCTAAAGGCAGTCAGAAAGTTGGCTAAAGTTGGGCTAAAATGAGGTCTACGTGCTGGGAGGGAGCCTGTGGGTGGGTGCTGCTGAGCCCCGCAAAACAGGCAGGGTGCAAAGAGGGGAAGGGGCAGGAGAAGAGAGCCCTGTCCCACCTTCTTACCCTCAATCCCAGGGGATGCAGGTGCTGACCACATGCTCACCCTCCCCAGGCCCATAGCCAAAAATCTCCTACTAGAGATTGACTCATTTTGCTGCTCCAAGTATTTCCCACAAAGGCTTTGCTCTGCTCCAAGCTGGTATGTGGAAAGCCACAAAAAAGCCTTCTTGGCGGGACAGCGTTAACCCTCCCTCTGTCTCCCTGCAGCATGTACTGGAGCAGGATTTGGCCCTTGATACTTGCAGAGTGATTCAGGGGGGTGTGTGGTGCCAAGAATGCCGCCAGAGCAAATTCCTGCTATCAGAGCAAGAGAGCACGGTGTTGTCTGGGGGATGGATGGGCAGACGGCCGGACGGATGGATGCTCTTGTACTTCTCCAGCTTTTTCATCTCCCTCTGAAAAAATGGCAAATAGGGTTTGTATTCTATGGCAGGACAGGGCTAAAATGACATTTAGGGCTTTGGAGCTATTTGAAAGCAGGGCAAGGGTTGCATTATAGCCAACCTGGAATGGGATGGACAGGGTCCTGAGGAAGCACGCTTTCAAAAAAGGATGAATTAGAGTGCCCTGGAAAAGGCTGGAGAGCCAGGACAGGGTTCCTGACAGTGGTGGAGTTGCAGCCCAGGGTGGAAGGACTGGTATTTTGTTGTGCGCCTGACTGGAAACTTTAAGGCAGAGTTACAATTTTGGTTTGGATGCTGCTACAGAATTGCATTATTTTTGTAAATAGGAAATTCAAAACCTCTTGACTTCAGATTGGTGTTTTCAGAAGACCCACTTATTCCACAGATGTGCCTGATATTTTTTTTTTTTTGTTCCTTGAGGTGACCCTAGTGACTGATGTAATTTGGGATGCATCCTTCTTCCTCCTGCTCAGCAGAGCTGGCTGTTTGGCACATGAGTAGGCAGTCAACAGCCGTTAACTGTGAGGGATTATTAAAAGTGGTGCAACACGGCTGCATTTGTGGTCTGTTGGGATCAAATGCAGAATACCAGTTGTCACCCAGACCTCTAATGAAGAACAGGAGAAAAAAAAAAAAAAAAAAAACAGATTCC
>NW_010552595.1:30588-106213 GCF_000687285.1 Phaethon lepturus
ACAAGCACTGAAGGGTGGCTTTTCGGCTTCCTTGTTTCTGGTATCTTTCTACCCCTGGAAAGATGAAACCAGAGCAGAGTAGAAAAGAGGAGACTAAAATCTGTCTCACAAGAGGCTGCCTGACAGATATAGCTTGAGGTTTAGTAATTTGGACCAAAATGTTTCAGAGGCAGTTTACTTGTTGAACTGCAGTGCTACAGTGAAATGAGTCTGTTCTGACATCTTTACTGTGAGGTAGATGGGGAGGAAGAACAGGAGAAATAGCAAAAAAACCCACAAACAAACAAACACCACAAAAACCCAAAACCCACACAAAAAAACCCAAAACCATGGAAACTTTCCCTCCTGGAAAATCCTCCCACTTGTCTTCAAGACATCAGAGACCTTCATGCTTTACAATGCTTTGAGATAGGGGGAACTTCAAATCAAATGATGTCTGTCTGCTGAAATGATGGGTTTGAGAGACCACTGTTCCAAGCAATTTTATGTGCTAGATATGCCAAGGGACTCCTGGTGGGAGGCACAGTTGGTACAGAGATCTATAATCCACCTATTTTGCTTCAAGCTAGCTTTAACGCTGAAGCAGCTGCCCCGGTATGTGAGGGTTCTTGTGTTACACCAGTGTCTAAGCAGCAGAGGACTTCAGAACTTCTGGCAGAGCAAGAATTGCTCTCCACTGTTTTGCTTGGCCAGAGACAGTGAAAATCCACTCAGTCCTCCAAAACTGTCTTATGAACCATTGTGCTGGACATGCCTTTCTTCCTTTGCTAAGAAAAATAGAAGTGGTTCATCACACTAAACCCATGGCTGGTCCAGCCCACAGTGGTTGCTAGTTTGCTTTCCTGCAGGGAATTGGCTCCCACCTCTTCCCCAATGCCTTCATTTGGGAATATTCAGTTTTCATGTGTTTCTAGTGGTCTCTGACCAAAGATTCCCCTTAAGAGTAACTATGAAACTACCCTAAATATAGCTGCCCCCCTGCTGATAGGATGCTGGGGTGGGAGAAAAGAAAGTACTTTCTTTTAAAGAAATGCCCCAAGTTGTGGGAACCATTCTGGCTTGGCAGAATACTTGCAAGGCATTTGCTATTTGTTTAACTTGGGACTGGCTGCCCCTGGCCGTCGTTGCCATCAGCCGCCTTTCTTATCTGCTCTTTTCTATAATAAACACTGGAGCAAAGGTTTGGAATTAGTCATTTCTGAGGCACTGCCTGCCTGCCTTTCCAGCTTCTGTCTTATCTCATTTTTGGACTCTCAAGCCTTTTCCACTTTGTTCTGTGCCTCTTGGTTTGCCACTCTTCTCATCAAACTGACATAGCAAAGAGCTCTTTAAAATACCTTGTAGGTGTGTCATCCCCAGGACTGCCTGCATCCCAGAAGATGTGCTGCCCTGTGACAGCTATGTGCACTCACGCTGCTGCTGGGTACTACGGAGATTTTTCTAAGCATGACTTACCTAATGCAGTGGATGAGTTGTTCTGGCTGATGTCTGTTCAGATGAACAGCCTGCAGAGGCAGTGTTAGGATCCTGAAAAGCATCCTGGGGGCCTGGCACTGTGTGCTGCTCTTTAGTACAGGATCGATCACAGGGCAGTTGGTGGTTTGAGGGAATGCAAACACAGACAGCACCTCCAGAAGCACAGGGGTGTGCGGTTGTCGTTCAGAGATCTGAGGAATTCCTACTGATTTGCTTCCACTTAACAAGTGGAACTATTAAGCAAGAGTTTCCGTCTTGATGGGGTCTTGCTTCTGGCAGTACTGTAGGAGAGGCAGTAATGAGCAGTCCAGGGTGCAAGAATCTCTCTCTCTGGTCTCATTTCACTTTAAAAATATGCAGAGATATATATTTCACTCAACACATGCAAATACTGTTTCCTATCTACACTTGCTCTGCCCATTGAAAGCCAGTCACGCTTCCCCTCTGGGACAGCCTGCCAGGTAAATGCCACTTGATGTAAAAGATATTTCAGTGCTGCCTCTGGAAATGGCAGTGGTGGCAGCATCGGAGCAGGACAGGAGAGCAGCCCATGTTCACCCCACAGCGGCACAAAGGCACTCAGTGGGGATGCAAATCTGTTTACTTCTGTCTGGATTTGCTTTGGTGGATGCATGAGTACGTCATCCACCTCTTGCCATAATCTTCCCTTCTCTCTTATACTGTTATCACCATAATATTTTTTAGCTGAAGGTGGAAACTTTGACTCTGGACCTGTCTCTGTGGTGGGATGGGTTTCTTGCAGTGGGTAGGGGACACAACCTGCCTGCTTTCATTCAGAAGCCCCCCCTAAGGGGGCTTAGCCATGGATTACATATCTTGACCAATATTTCACCTTGCTGGATTGAGCTTGTCAGGGCAGAGTTTTTCTTTCTTGCAAAAACTTGTTCAGTAATAAAAAAGGAAAACCCTACCCAAACCCTTTGTTAAATGTAAGAGGTGATTTGGGCAGATTCTGAGCTGTATCTTGGGTCAGGTCTAGGTGTGACAGAAACCCAGACACCGCTGATCTCTTGTAAACACTCTACACCTTGCAGATCAGAGTGGGCAAATACCTGGGGGTTAGTCCTGCTTCCCTGGCTTCTCAGTGCCCTTTGTGCTGATGCATGTGATGATGAATGGGAGCAAATTCCTGCCCAAGAGCATAAACAGGCAGCAAGTCCTATAACTGTCCTGTGTCCTCATAGTCCTGACATGTGAAATGAAGCTGATGATGGCTGGTGTTAGTGGATGTGTTTAGTGTCAGACCCTTCGATACCTGTTCTGGGGAAAGATTTTTTTTGGTTTTTGACTGGAGAGGATTGCAAACAGCACCTCCCTGGTTACTTTGCACTGGAGGAGGCTGTAAGACCTGTCTGGTATCTGGGATGGCAGGGGGCTGCCATGCTGGGTCACCTGTGGTGTGTGTGAGCGAAGGCCATGTCTCACACCTCCTTTTCTTAGTTTCATGTCGCTGGGGTCAGGCCCGAAGTCAGCTTTCCCTCTGACCTCCAGTGCTAATGCTGCTCATCTCCATAGCGATGGCTGTAAATACCATCCTCTGTGCTCTTACACCCCAGGCTGCGTTGGTGCTATAATGTGGTGAAGCTCTCTGTGTACTTCACTGAAACGAACAACCAATAAATCTATTATAAACCAATGAGTAAATTTGTTTTGGTTACCAGGGAGATTGCCAAGTGCAAATTTAACCTGAAATAGCGATGAGCTCATCCTCTGAGCAGCGTCCGTGCCTGAGCTGGAGCAGCCGGATGGAAAGGGAGCCAGCGCCAGTAACGCTGTCTGCTCCACCGACATTTGGAGGCTGCACGAGCTGTTTTGCCAGAGAGCTTTTGCCTTGTAAATGAGATCGTGCAGGGGATGGTGCGTGAGACTGGTTGCTGAGCCTGAGCTTTTACAATTCCTAGAAGTTTGGCAATGATATTTCTGATGGGACTGTGGGCTGGAGAGCCCCGGGGATGGGATAAGGTGCTGCAGAGGTGGCCTCCTCTGCCATCTCCCCTATCTTGGAAACGTCTCCCTGTGCAAGGATTGTGGAGAAAACTGGGATGCTTGGCTTGCAGAAAAGGGCTAGTTCTAAACAGTTAGATAGGTGTATCTGATGGGCAGAGTGTCTCCCTTGCTGCTGCTCCAGGGGCTGGAGCAAGGACTTGGGAAAAACCTAACCCTCTTCTGCAACATACCTAGGGCAGGAGCTTGAAAATTCGGGTTCTGCCATTATTTCACCCTGAAGTGTCCTCAGTTTAAGTAGATCAGGACTTGACTTTTGAAGGGCTGATGCTAGTGGCAGGGTTTGGCAGCTTTCTGTGTCTGCCTGTCCCTGCGGTTTCTCCCAGGAATAAGCGTGCAGGCAACACTAGGTGTCATGAGGACCTGCTCTTGGACAGCCACTGGGTCACCTCCTGCCAGGGCACAGCGGGTGCTGTGGGAGCCGCTGCTGCAAGCAGAGAGGTGGCTTTCTTGCTCTGCTGCAGGGCTGAGACCTGAGTGACGGAGGTTGGGGTTGGAGGGGGCTCTCGCAAGGCTGCTGGCTGTGCCAGTGGGAAAGGCTGTGCTGCACTTGGTCTCTTTGGCAGCCCAGCCAGGGGAGGTCCAGGCAGGGCTTTGATAGCATTCTGCACCTTTCTCTGCTAAGGCAGAGATGTTTCCAGATGTACTTGCATTCAATTAATTCACATTTTCTGAAGAAATAAAAATTTTAACTACAAAAGTCTGTCTGTAGGAGGAAGCAGTACCTGTCTCTCTGCACTAAGGTGCTGCAGGGGGGAGGCTGACAAAGGTGTGGCAGTGGTCTCCACAGTGGTTGCCCTTTCTTGGTTTTTGCTCCCTGCTGCTAAGCTACCAAATACATGAAATGATGTAGAAATACATCAGCATATCGCCTGGTAGCTGTCTTGATGAAGCAATGCATAAGCCACTTACCAGAGGCCCACTGATGGATTTCACTGAATCTTTTAAGACAGTGAAAACAGATAACAATTATAAACATCACAAACGCAGACAAAAACTGAGCCCCTAAAGTGTAATCCATGAACCTACCCATGTGATGCAAAACCACAATTTTTTTTTGGATTAACCTCATAGCTTTCTGGAGCAAGGGATGAAGGTTGCATCTACAAAAAGGGCAGTGGTTTCAGCAGGGGTATTTTTGTATTTTGGAAGTCTTTTATGATAATTTTACAAGGATGGAATGATCTGTCTCTGCCTTCTTGCAAGTTGCTTCCAGGCCTGTGGATAGATTTTTTTCCAGCTCCTTTCTGCAGCCATGTGGGAAATGCTTTGGTGACATGAACAAGTCCCTCAGCATCATGGGCAGCTCTGTCACAGCCACCAGTGAATTCAGACCCTGGCTCTAGGGAAGGACTTCATGAAACCCTAATACTTGTAGTAGGTTGGCATTTGAAAGAAGGTGATTTTAACGTGAGGAGTTATAGTTGAGTGAGGTATGGGTGAGAGGCATGAGTTCACTCACATGCATCTGCCTCTTATAGCTGGCAGAGGGTTGGTAGTGCCCTCAGCGGTGTGCCTGGGCCATCCCCATGGCTGGTTTTGAGTCTGTATTACTCTGCTGTGTAGTGCAGCCCTGTGCCCTGGCCACCGTGTCCCCCACACTGCCCATAACTGAGCTGGCAGGCAGCTAAAAAACCCTACAAATGCCACCGCGGCATTTTATCTTCTGCTTTCAGCAGCTCTTTGGAGATGGGGCACTGCTTGTCTAACACACGTGTGAATTGCTTGCATGTGGTGTTTGATATTCCTTTATGTCACCTCTTTTCCATGGGCTGGAGCAGTGGACGTTAGTGTTTGGGAGTGGGACAGGCATCCCTACAGGTCTGCAATGTCTCTTCCCCACATCCTCACCCAGCAGCATATCCCCACCCCAGTGTTTTACCTACTTGCTATCCAAGCGTGTTTGGTTTTTGGCTGTCTCTGGGCAACTAAAAACACTGCTGTACTTTGCAGATCTGGGACTTGGCCAGGACCAAGTCTAACCTTGCTCAACACTGGTACAAAGCAGGCAAGGCTTGCTACCAGGCTTGCTCTAGCACAGTTGAGAAGAGAATTTGGCTCGAGGTGTGACTTTATCAAAGGGACAGTAGAGTCCTTGCTATTGCAGGAAAAGTCCTCGATGATTTGGAAACCTCACCCTTTCCCCATTGTCCTGCAGCATTCCCAGCGGGATGCGGGTGCTTGTGGGCTCTCATGCAATGTGGCTGCACAAGCTGGTTTTGAAAGCAAGCAAGCCACTGTTTCACATCTGCTTTAGCTTTTTGACAGTTTTTTCTGGCACTTGTGTGCAATTAGCACTGCTTTTTTGTCACATGGAGCTGATCCTCTAATAGTTTGATTTGGACAGTAGTTTGACAGCTAGCAGTAATTGTATTGAGACGAGCTGTTTCTCTTTGCAGACTGTGTTGCTCGTTGTCCCTGACTTTTTCTAGCTGCTACTTGAAAAAGAAAACAAAATTGTTTTTTGGGCCTGGATCCAGCCACAGAGCAGAGAATGGCTTAATCAAACACATGAGTAGTTGTACCAATTCCAGTTGGTTTATTTCTATGTTTAAAATCAAGCACTCTTCTAAGTACCTTATTTTTCTTATTCCAAAGTTTGTGTTTAATAAATATAACAGCCCATAGACTTTGCCCGTTGCTCCAAGAATGAGCGCTGATAGAAATGCTGTAACATGCAGTGCTGCTGTGAGACCCTCAGTGGGACCATGAGAGAGGAGAGGGGACCTTCTCTTGCTGCTGAACACCCTGGCCTGTCCCTGTGGAGGTGGGGTATGAAGGTATTTGCTGTTTCAGCAAATGAGAGGCAAATTAAATTTATCAGCTTACACAACCTCCTGCTTTGGCCCAAACTATCTCTTGCCAAGTATTAGTCCATTGGTCTTAACATTTCCAAAGACAGTGAAGCAACTGAAATTTTGCTAGGTTACCCAAAAAACTAGAATGGGAGGGGGGTGGTGGTGGTGGCAATTCCCTTGCCTCCCTCTCCGAAACAGCCTTCATCCTGCAGATGATGCCACAAACCAGGGCAGGGCTCTGCCAGCCATTCTGGGCTGGGTCTCTCTGGTTTTGGCTGAAATTGAATCCTAACCCTGATGAAAGATTTAAAGATATTTGTTGCTTTTTTTACATTTGAATCAGTGTTTTCTAACCGACCCCACAGAGAATGCTTTTCATTGTAGTCTTTACCCGGCTCTGATCTGACATGATTTCCAGGGAGACCTGGGATCCTTATCACTTTATGAAAAATGAGATTTACATTCCTGTATCACACAGGCACTTTGAAAATATTATCCCTGACTCCAGAGAAATAGCTCATACATTTTAATGCCATTATTAGAAATTGAATTGACAACACTTATCCTCAGTGGAAATTGCTGTGCAGCTTGGGTGGAAAAATATGCAGAAAGCACTGGTGGAGACTTCAGAGAACTCTCGTCACCCTGAGATGTGTGTGCTTTTGGTGCAGTGTTTCTGCTGAATGAAAAGAGCAAGGTTTGATATACTCCAGAGAAAGGGGAAGGCACAAGCGCGGGGGCCAGCAGCACAGGGGTGAGATGACAGTGGGGCATCACACCACCTTCTGGACTGAAAAGGTAGAGGGTGCCCAGGCCTTGTACGGTGGTGGGGAAACGTGGGCTGCTCTGGGCTTGCGTGTCCTAGAGTGTTGTGGAGATGTTGCATACAGGTGCTTTATTTGTTGTCTTATTAAGTGTAGAGAAATTGAGCTGGATGAGTGCTGGCTTAAATTGGCATAAGAGCGAAGAGCTGTTGAAGTGCTCAGATAGGTGAAAGATGTCCTTTGGGAAGAGAAGCAGCAAGAACTACAACAAAAAATAACCCAAATCAGATTCCTTTTAATTTTTTTTTTTTTTTCATCGTAAATGAACTTGAAAGAAGCAGCCGGTTTCTTCTCTCAGGGCAGATGGCCTCTGAGGAGGACTTCACATTTGGCTGCAGTGCATTGAGGCTCTGGAATTGCTTTATCTGGGAGTCCCTTGCTCCTGAGCTTGGAGGGACTAAGAGGGACACAGCTAGCAAAGTTCTCCTTTATCAGTGCTCCAGGCTCTTTTGGAAGTCTGGCTGACTTCTCTGTTTTTGCCTGAGTCCTTAGTCTCTTGGAGGTCAGTTTGGGAAAGGGAACCCCAGGCAAGTTCAGTAGGGTCAGTGTCAGTGGTCTTCTAGTCCAGCAAGGGCTCCAACTTCCCTGCAAAAGCAGAGGGGCAAGGAGCCTGGCTGAGCAGGGTGATGTGCAGTCGTTAAATGAACAGGGCTTTAATGAGAGACCTGATGAGCTGATTTGCAAAATATTAATGTTAATGGTGCCTGAAGTCAACTCTGGCCACAAACTAAGCCTGGGCAAAGGGGGAAGTTAAATGGCATCTCTTTCAGCAGAGGAAATGTGTGATAACGCAGGACTAGAGCAAGGTCCCTTAGAAGGCTGTACTATGGCTCCATCTTAGAAGTGAGCAGGTGCTTGTGAGACTCCTCATCCCCCTCTGGTGGGTGTCTTCTTGGCTTGCCCTGGAGCATGTCCCCAGACTGTCCTGGAGCATGTCCCCTGGCATGGCCAGCAAATGCCCATGTGATGTGGTGCCAAAAAAGCAGTCGTGAATTTGAAGTCACTCCAAGGTGAAGGGTTTTCCCTTCTGCCCTTGGTGGTGGTGGTGCAATGTAGCCCAGCCTGGCTGAGCCTTTGTTGTAAGTGTCAGGGTGTGAGGAAGCTGACCTCTTCTTCCATTTTAAAATGCACTTTTCTGAAGTCGGAAGTTAAATCAAACCCTCCCAATGCAGAGGTTTCTGAGAATAACTTTTGTGACTAATCCAACCCCATAGGCCTCACTGGAGGCGACTTTGCAGCTTGGTTTTTCCTTGTAAAGAATGCCCAGCATATGTCCTGACAATTAGTCAGAGTGCCCAAAAATACCCGTCAGCCCTGCAAGCTGATCTCCGTCGGCTCTTGGAGCCGAGACAGGCACAGGGTTATGCACTATGGGGCTTTGGGAAAGGTTATTTTTAAAATGGCCACATAACAAGAGTGATTTGGTCCTTTCAGCCATCAGCACTGTCTAACAACTGAAGGTGTAGATAGCCAAATGGTAATCTTGCTCGAGGTGACTGTCCCATGCCTCGGGTAATGGGCTGGTTGTCCTGCTAAACCCATACACTAGGGTTGGCTCCTACCAGCTCTAAATCAGTGCTCAGGGCATGGCCCCGGAGCCTGTGCCAAGTTTGGGCAGTGCTTTGATGGTGTGCTGGATGCCAGGGAGTCTTCCCAACGAGCATGCCAATGCTCAGAAGGGCATGTCCTTCTCATTGAAGCGGTGGCCTGTGTTTGCCCTTAGCCAAGCAGCGTGCTTCTGCCCAGCCCTTTTCTGAGAAGCTTTTGCTTTACCTATCTCTGACCATCTGAGCTGAAGTTTTCTATCCTCAGTGTCTCCCAGGTGCGCTGTTTCTGGAGGATGTTTTGCCAGAATCAGTCCATGCACAAACAGCCCTTTCTACTCCCCTGAAAATAAAGCTCTTAAAGAGTCAACAGCAAGGCTCCTTGGTCTTTTGCAGAACACGGCTTGTGTGGGGTTTTGGCTTGGCCCACTGTGCTGTGGGGGCAGAGGAAGGAGGTCTGCAGAACTGCCCAGCAGCTTCCCTGGCACATGATGTTTTGCTAGAAAACATCATGCCAAAAGCGTTCCCAGCCTTCAGAGGAGGCAAGGAAGAGCTCAGGCATAGCCTGCAGCGCCCGTCTTGCAAGTCTTCCCTGCTGCCGGGTCCCGCTGAATGGACACAAGAGGGTGGCAGGGCTACTAGTAAATGCACGTGGGGGATGCTGGAGAGCACGTGTGGTGTAGCTGATGTCTGAGTAGCTGCTAATTTCTGACTTGTGGGTAGATTTCCAGGGGAGGTGAATGACCCAGCTTTCAAGCAGTGATGCAAACTAATAGTTGAACTTCCTTCCATGCTCTCCACAGTGAGCTGTTTAACTTCACTGGGGAAGAGCATCGCTCAGCCAGCTGCCGTGCCTATGAGAAGTAATTGAAAGTAATTAGGAGTGCAGAGAGCGTAATGGAGGTTGTGAAATATTATTTCAGTGATGGCTCACTAACAACTTGGTGAAGCTCCGACATTAGCATTTATTGTGTGAGTATGGTAGGATTATATTGCTGTGAGTGTTCATCAGACCGCATCTTTCCTGGAAAAGACTGCCATGCTGCCTGGCTGGGATCAGTGTGATATTTATTTGACAGGGACTTAGTAACTTTTCTCAGCTCTGAAGCCAGGGCTAAGCCATGGGGGGAAGGCTGTGACTTGCAAACCTTTGTCTCATGTTTGACTCCACTGGTCGTTCCCCCTCCACGTGATTGCATCTAAACCTGAACAAAGACAGACCCCTGCAGTTGACCAAGATAGCCCTGCGGAGTTCCGCTGTCCTATGCATGAAGCTTCGGGGTAATAACTTGGGGAATAACTCAGTTGTGGTGCAGCTCGTTTGGCCCCAGGGAGGGCTCCTCCAAGGACCGCATCAGCCCGAGTGGAAGTGCTGTTGGTAACTGAGGGGCCTCACGCCCCTGCCGCCGCTGAGGGCACAGCGCTGTGTAGCTGCAGCCAAAGCTCTGGGCATTGTGGTGAGCAGAAACCCCAGAGCTCCTCATGGGAGCTCAGAATGCAGGGGCCTGGCTGGCGTGGGTGAGAGCGTGGCACCGCTGGGGGCTCCGAGATGCTAACCTGGAGATCTTCCCTGCTGCTCCTGTGTCACCGGACACGCAGGCTGCTTCCCCCGTGCCTGCTGGCTCGTCTTCCCTGGTAAACACCCCATGCCTTATTCTTGCACCTTTGTCTGCTTTTGTGGTAAATGAACTTGCAAGAAACAGCTGATTTCTGCTCCTCTCAGGGCAGGTGACCTCTGAGGAGGACTTCAGATTTGGCTGTAGTGCATTGAGGCTGCTTTGCTCAAACTGGGCACTGATGGGTGCATCTGTGCACGACTCTGCCCTAAGGCTGCTGGGAAGGAAGCGGTGAATGCTGTGTTTGAGGCTTTTTAGCCCAGTTACGGGTTTGACGTGCTTACAAGGCATCTGAATCAGACCAGTCTTGGCAGTACATGTGGATCTTTCCCCCAAGAAGAGCAAAGGCAGTCTTTGTCTCCCCTTAGGGTTCGCTGATGTGCCCACATGTTCTGACCTGTTGTTTCCACCTTGCAGTTCAGGCAAGGGGGTTGTGGGCAGCCTGCTGAGCCTCCCAATCTGCTGCCTGCACACTCACAGCTCCCCTCTGCAGACTGAGTTGAGGCAGAAGGACATGGGAGACGGAGCTGGAAAGAGAAACACAGCCCAGGTTTAACCTAGTGCATTTAAGACTAACACAGTTGTCTTCCTAAGAGATTAAAAAAAAAAAATCTTCAGACTTTTGGAACTGACCCTTTTTGAGCTTGTACTGAAGGTCTAAATCTAACTGTAGGGACCACAGCAGGCACTCAGCATCCCTGCTTCTGGAAGATATAAGTCTTGGCATCTTATCTGTAATACAGCAAAGAGCCACAGGGAGGAGGGAGCAGGGATAGGAAGAAATGGACTTTCTTGTGCAGTTGATTCAAAGCCAGCCCTATGCAGCAGCTAATACTGCTGGACCCTCTTCTCACCCCCGTCCTCTCTTGAGCCTGTATGTCCTGGGGCTGCTGCCATGGGTCTGTATGGTGCCTATGCCCCACCACACTGCGGCTTCTGCTCTCCAACCCTCACATAGCCAGGAGTGGGGACAGGAGTCGAACAAAGCTTTGGGTCTACAAAGCAGCTCTTGATTTATGTGGAGATGCTTGCCCCAGGCCTTGGTGTCACTTGGCTTTCAGCAGCAGCCAGAGGTCTGCCATGTCAGCAACAGGTGATGGGAAGGAGTGCCAGTCTGGAGCGTGTGGAGGAGAGCTGCAGAGCAGATGGCAGCAGGGAAATAAATTTGGAGCTGCCACGGGAATAGTGTTGGAGACAGTCCAGCCTGTGGATGGAGGCAGATGGGAAAAACCTCATTTATATCTCTTCCAAGTTTTGCTATTTTTCAGATGCCTTTATTTCTAGCTCTGTTATCTCTTCACCATTCTTTCCTGTCTGTTACTATATCCTCATCCTTATTTTTTTTCCTCTCTTCTTATCCTTCCGCCTTTTCCCCCTTTTGTTTCTACTCACACTGTATCTGAGTTCATGAAGGGTTACCCAGCCTGTGTCTACTTCCTTATAAATCTATTCCTAGTTTCTGTAGCCCTACCTCCACAGCTGACTCTCAAAGCTTCCCTTGGCACTGAAAGGCTCAGCACACAGATCTGAGCCAGCTGTGGGCTAGAGTTCAGCACGGAAAAAAGGAAAACACCCTGTGTGCCTTTGCCATGTGCTGCCCATTTACTTCTCAACTGTCCTGGCTGGTATGTTCGTCCCCTCTATCGCTATAGTGATATTCTTGCTGGTTTTGCTCTGAATGTGGGTACATCCCGTGTGAACCAGGGTGTCTCTGTCTTGCGTTCATGTGAGTACCCGCAGGATGCTTCAAGGGTGCAGAGGCGCATCCTTGTATGCCGAACAGGGGAACTGAGCCAGGTTTGAGTCTTCTGAAGCATTTTTGTGATACTTCAAAGAGAAACTGGTTTTAAACTGGACTGGCTTTTTGAAAGGACTAGGTGGCAACTTCCCATTTTGGTTGAGGTGTGATTGTGGGTGGCACGCGGGGTCCCTGGCTGGGGGCAGAGCAGGGGCCATCTCCTGGCAGCCCTCTCTGGAGGGTCTCCAAACACTGTCCTGCAGTGCCTTTCACCAGCGTGGAGCCAGTGCTGGGAGCAGGAAGCACACAAGATACTGAGTCCTTGGGGAGTTGGATCAGCCCCAGGTGTCAGTCCTGGACCCCAGACCTGCCCGGCATTTCTGTGGCAGTGGGGCTGCTGCCTTCCCTGTCCTGCTGATGGACCAGCTGCAAGCATGAAGGTAGATTCTTTCTTGGAGAGCGCGGTATTTGTGTCTTCTCTCCTCTTAAATCCAGCTCCTTTATTGCTTGGCTTCCTGCAAACTCTCTTTAGCAAAAAAACACCTCAAATGTTTAAAAAAAATTTTTTTAATTCATTTCTGCCTCAGAAGAACCAAGGGAAGTTTAACTGGGGTCTGCAATAGGTTGGGCAGAAGGAGTGCTCTCTGCTGTGGGAGAACACACATTGCATGCAAGGCAAGAGTGAAAGAAACCCCCCCCTGAATGTGCTGTGCTGTTACTTGCAAAGAAGGAAGTGTTGGTGCAAATGGTGGGTGGGAGCAAACCTGGGTGTGGAGCACTAACCCCCGTGCTGCCTGAGGCAGCCCTGACTGATGGGACCATGCTGGTCCTGTACCACCGCAGCAGCAGCTCGAGCCAGAGTGGGAGCGTGGAGCGAGTCCAGCGCCTGCCTGCACGGCAGGAAGGGTAGGGAGCAATATGGGGCTCTTTTTTTATGGGGAGCCCAGTGAATGGCTAGCGTGCTTTTCTATGCAGGTTTACTGCGCATTGCTAAGCAGTGTGTATGGAAGCAGAAAGTACAGCGTTACACTCTAAGAGGTGGACAGGTGCTCCCCTCCTGCTCGTATTTACTGCTGCCCGCTTCTTTCTTTGATGACAGTGACTAATAGTTCATCAATGCCTGGGCTATACTGGCTCTATTTAGGACTTTCTGCCTCTTGAGTGACAGCAGGATGTGTAAGCAAGCTGAGACACACAGACATTTTCTGGCAGGATTGTTAGGGCAAGAAAATACTCTGGAAACCACAATGTGAATCATTTGTCTATCCCAGTGGATGACACTATGCCACAGCCATGCCTCCTTGCAGTCAGACCTGTGTGGTGGGGTCAGTGTGTCCAGACCAGCTCCCTGAAGTCCTGAAAACCTACAGGACAGGTTTAACATCAAAAACATGAAAACCCAAGCCTGCATGCCCTGCTGTGCACTCGCCGACATGTTTGTAGCACCCTTTTCTCTGGGACCCGTGGCCACATGGTGCCTGGCTAGCACCCTCTCCTTCCTGGGCGTTTCTGCTCCCTGCTGTATTTCACAGGGTAATGATGTCCCTCCTCAGCACTTATGCTATGCCTTGCACCACTGGTGTGTTTAATCACCTGGGTTTGTGGGGAAAAAGAGGGACTGGGGCAGGAAATGGGAATTGTCCAAGGTCATACGGCTAAAACCAGCCAAGAAACCAAGAGCAGCCCTGTCCTCTCAGCAAGGGTTGTTCCTCAGCCCATCCCTGCTGCGTTGGCGCACAGGGGCACAAATGCAAACAAAATGGCCTTTATTACAGGCTGCTCTGGGGGATCACTGGAGGCTTTGCAATGTGAGCTGTGCCATGCAATGCTGCTCCAGGGAGTTTCACAGTGAAGCTTCACGGGCATCAGCAGGGCTGGGTCTTCCTCCTGTGTTTTGGCCAAGCTTTCTTCTCACCTACTCCAGCCCCTGCCTGTTGTCATGCTGCATGTGTCATGCACACGTGCATTTGTGCACATGAAATGTTTTGATGGCCAAGTGTCCGTCCCTGCTCTCCACATGCTTCTGCCATACTGTCAAACCGCTTCTGAATTGCAGCTGCCTTTGGGGTGGGACATGGCAGCTGCTGACATTGTAGAGCAATGCTATTCTGCCTTTTGGGACAGAGAGCAAAGGTTACTGTTTCTGATTGAAATATGAGGGTATTCTGGAGGAAGTGGGAAATGATTGCTGAGCGGGAGAGTGCCAGCGCTTTGTGTAGAAAGGAGTGAGAATGGTTAACGGTGCAAACTCTACGTGCATTGCCAAAAATGAACTCACGTCTGTAAATATTACACTGCGCACAGCAAGATTAGCACAGGAAAATACCAGTTGTTAGGGTTCCTGTTACCATCTGAATTATGCAAACAATTTGCTTGAGTTTATAGATGAGCTGGGGCAGAATAACGTTGGCGTTTTCCTAGCCAAAGTATTTCACTGTGCTAGTATTTTAGCATGTTTCCCAGCCTCAATTTGCTACGCAAGTGGGTCCATGCTTTGCTCTTTTGAGACAGTATGCTGTCAAGTGAGGCTTTTTCCAGGCTGTGTTGGAAACTCAGATGTCAAGATGCTGGTTTGATGCTGACCTTGCACGTGTGCTACCTGGGAGCTCTGAGATGGATGCAAAGGCCCCGGGGGTCACTGAGCCTGGCGCCGGGGCTGGAGGCTGTGTGCGCCCTGCCGTTTGTGTGTTTGAGGAGCTCTTGGGACCTCTGCAAGTGGGAAGCAGAGGTGTTCCTGGCTGTAGCAGGGCCACCTCAGGCTGAAGATGCCAATTGCTGTTTGGAGGCCAGACACCACCATGATGGGCTCCGTGAAAGGAATGATAAACATTGGCTCTTCCCAGTGGCTGTCAGAGAGGTTAACTGACTTTCCCACGGCCATGCAGTCAGTCAGTGTCGAGGCAGGATTAGCAGCTGGGCATCCCTGGCCCCCGGCCCTGATCGTGCGCCATTGCTGCTGATTGCATAACTCTCAGTGATCGTGCGGCCGTGGAGCTGCTGCAGCCTGTGCGTCCCCACCAAAGCAAGCCCTGAACCAGAGCTCCCTCCGCTCCTTGTTGTGACTTCGGTGGAAATAAGTCAGTTGGAGCCGTGGAGCTGAGATCTTCCAGGGAGCTTTGTGGACACCTGAGTGAACAGCCAGTGCTCTCTGGATGTGGGAATGAGCCCAGCCATGCTGTTTGATGCTACAGAAGCCCCATAATCATGAAACCTGGCTTTCTAAGTGCTGTTCTTCAGGGACTTGCTCACTTTGAACAATTAATGCCTTGAGCTTCCTTAAGAGAAAAACTGGAGGAGGACCAGGTATGGTAATTTTACTGGCAGTTAAACTTCAACGTGACCTTCATGTTGAAGGCAAGTCTAAGGTCCCCCATGAAGTTATCTTCTGTTACCTCTGTGGGCTCTCAGCTGGGTCCCCAGTGGTACAACCCATGTCCTTTCTGGGCCCTACAGCCAGAGGACAGCCCCTTGCCGGTTCCTGGGACTGTAACCCCTCCGGCCCCCATGGGGCTGTGATCCACCCCTTCCCTTCAGCAATGGCAGTGCAGAATTAACGTCGGGTCTGTAATTTAGCTCAAGACTGTTATGAGACACAATCTAGCTCTAAAGCCAAGGCCAAATAGTACTAGCATGGGGTCAAGTTCCTGAGGCACACTCTGCCTTTGGGACTAATTTGGGTGCTGAGTAGCCGGGCAGGTATTTACATGTTGCCTACAGAGACCTAGAGGTCTTTGGATCCTATTCTTCTCCCTCGGATCACCTAAAATGGTAAGAATTTTCAAGGGGGATTAAGGTTGTGATCTCTGGGGAGGGGAGTGGACATCTGGTAGGAGTCCTGTCCGTATTAATAGCCTCCGTTTAAATGTATGTTATCAAACGGGGCAGCTCCTAATCAGCCAAGAGACTGTGAACTCTATTACCTAAGGGGCTGCTGCTGACTTTGTGCTGCTAATCATGGCTTTCCACAGGCACACAGGTAAAGTGGACGTGCTGCCGGGTGCTGTGGGAGAAGCCCTGTGTGTGCAATGCCTGGTAAATGGGGAGGCAGTTTTTGCTAACAGGCCCCTGCATCAGACAAATAACTCATCTGAATGCAGTCTTAACCCTCCGCAATCTGCAGCTGTAACTAATGATGGCAAATGGGCTTATAACCAGTGTGGGGGTCTGGCACTGGGAGCGCAGTGGTGGTGCCCCACATATTTTGTAAAATGCGTTGGATGGCAAGTGCTTTTGTATCTACTGCTGTGGGAAGGCTAGTGCTCAGCTGTTAATTTGAGGAAGACTGGGTGAAAATGGGGGATGATGCTCCTCCTTGCAGCAAGCTTGCTATGCCAGTTACTGCAGTCAGCATGCAGAAGCCCTGCCTGTAAACCCAGATGGTTTTCTCTGCTCTGGTGGGAAGTTTGTGGTTCCTCCCTCTTCTCTATGTTTGTCTTGTAGCTCAAACAGGCTGACCCTTGCCAGTGACAGGAAAATGTTAACGCTTTTCCTTCCCATTAACACTGGCAGGAATCTTGAGACCATGTTTTGCATGTCCCCCATGGCATGCAGATGAGTTGTGTCTTCCCATTTGTGACTAAACTCCTCTAGCCCTCCAATTACAGACAATTGAAAGCGCTTTGGGATTTTTAAAAGCTTGTCCAATTCTCTGGAGTTAATCATGTTTGTGTGTGTCCAGCATCTATTTACAAGCACAACGTACAATGGCAGTGCTATTGCACCTCTTGATGAGACAAAACCCAAGGAGTGCACGTGCCTGGGGAGAGGGTGTCAAGTTTGGGGCACAGCTCCCGTGGGCATCAAACTGAGCTGCCACACACCAGGAGCCAGGGGACAGTGTTGCTCATGGGACTTGGTTGGGAACATAGAGCCTCTTCAAAACTGGGGAGGACAGTCACAGCATGCTGTTCACCATCATGCTCAGCCTCCCAGGACAGGGCACGACCATGTAACTGCTTAGGATTTGCTTGTGTGACGCAGATATACATTACGCAAGGTACCTGTCTGAGGAAAATCTGACTTCTATGGTTTCATTTTTAAACATCTCAAAGGTGTTTAAAAAGAACAATTCATTCAATTAAAAAGTAAGAAGACATTTATTTTTTAACTTCAGTGCATGAGACTGATGCTGTAGCATCCTTTCATTATACTTCCCACTGTATCTTTCTTTTCGTTCTCATCTTCCTCAGGGAGGTGTTCTCAGGGGCAAGGACCAATGGCTTTGATGTTGTGCTGTAATATAAAATGTTGAAGTGTCTTCTGAGCAGATGCTGCAGTCGGAGTGCTGTCACACACAAGTCACAGCACAGCATCTGCTCCCACACCCTGCAGGGAGACCCACTCTCCGGGACAGATGCAGTGGGGTGCAGTGGGCTGCTGTAGTGCCTGCCCTGGTGGGTGAATTCCCTGCAGCAGGAGAAAGACTCACGTTTGGCTCTTGGGTGTATCTGGGCATGAGAAGGGCAGCCAGCTACAGAGGTGGGGGCAGATCTGTGCATAGCTGGGAACATCGTTGAGAAGTCTCAAAGGTCAAAGCTTAAGGCAGCTGCAGAGTGACTTAACTACTGGACAGGACTCTCTTGCTCTACCTGATTTGGATTGTTTTGAAAGGTTTGAACTTCACTGCTTAAACTCTGCCTAAGTGCTCACACTTACTCTAGGCAGTGATGCTTTGCACACTGGAGCCTTATTAGCCTTAGCTGAGTTCTGTATTAAGTGCAAAAGCAAACCCTGGGGGAAGTGTTTGCAGGGCTGGAGCAGTGTGTTTTTTAAAAGCACGTCCCTTCTTCCCTGGGGAACTGTGAAGATTTAATAATGATTGGGATGTGCTCAGACATGGTGGCAATAGGACCGTAGGGAATGTTTTGGCAACCGCCTGAGGAACTTGGAGCTGTTCTTGTTCTAAATAAAGACGCTTCCATTTTATCAACAGTCTAATTTTTGAATTATAGAGTATGAGACTCGCACGTGCCCCAGCCTGGCAGTGGGAGAGCACAGCTCTCCACTCCTGACTGCCAGCTCCCCCAGCAAAAATGACCGGCAAGTGATTTCTTTCTTTCCTTGTTGTCTAAGGCAGTGTGCCAGTGACCTTGAGGTGCAGTCCTGAGTGCTGCATTTCAGATTAAGGGGACCCTTCTTTTAAGAGTATTCCCTGGTATTTATAGCAAACCATGCGACATTGCATAGAGAAATGCTGAGGATAGTAACTCAGGTGACAGACCACGGACTGCCAGGTTCTGAGCTGAAATAGGAAGGTGTAGACAATACCTGCTGGTATGGGGGCTGTGTGTGCTCAGTCTGCTGAGAAAAATCAAACTGATGGAGACTCAAAAAGCAATTGCTTCTTTCTTTCTATATTGCCATAGAGTATGCATTGTGCAAAGGACAGAGGGTTAACACCTTCAGCCTCATCTTCTTTCCTAAGCAGCAGAATAGTCTCTAAGGTTTAAGTGAAGTTTCCCTGGTTGTTTTTAGAGACCACACTTCAAGTTCTTCCTTGGTGGTTTATCACATTTAAACATATTCCCCAGAGACATTAACACATATCCTGTGCTAAGTGCTTTGCTTATCAGCTATGTTTCAGCCCCCTTTGCAGAGTGCTTTGGTTGCATTTGTTTTGCAAACCACTGTGGTGCTGCATTGCAGTCGCCTGAACTGGGAATAACCAGCCCAGGAGCCATGGGGGACAGGAACAGACAGGAGAGGCATGGGGTTGTGTTAATGCAATAGCTTTTGTGGGGTGGCATTCCTTAAGTCTATACCCTCCTTTCCATCTTAAAGCTTGCCATGCTGTAGGATACAGACATAGCCCTGACTGTGACCACTAGCTGGGACAGCCCCGTGACTGCTCCACAGCATGATGTCAGCATGACTTGGGGTGTGTGGAAGCTGGCGGAGCCCAAACATTTAAGATCTTCATTTGAAAGATGGAAGGCATGGTTGTCCAAGGACTGAGGGGCTGCTCTTGAAAAGCAAGTGGCTAACTGGCACCTCTGTGGTCAGGTAAATGTTAGGGTTGAATTCCAGCGGGTCTTTGTGCCAAATACCCTGATACTTGAGAAGGGCACTGGTCTGGCCAGCCGCCCTAAAGCTGTAGCCAACTCCGTTAGGGAGCTACATTTAGACAGCACCCTGCCAGGGTTGGTGGGAGAGGGACACCTTGCTTAAAGGGGGGTTCATTTCTGGGAGTGTTGCTGTTTTTTTTCTTGAGCTCTTATTTTTATTGAGGGTCCTCTAGGCTATTTAAGGATGGGCATGTGCTGCACTTACCCCTCTCCTCATCAGCCTGAGCTCTCTCTTCTCACCTGCCTCTCTGCAGCAGAAATCTCTCTGGATGTCAGCCTGGGCGAGAGAACAGTTCCAGTCTGTTCATACTTTTCCTCTGTCTTCTAAATCCAGTGCTGTAGCCCCAGAGTCAAGCTGAAATGGGGTTTGGATCAGTGCATGTCCTCAGTGTATGTGATTCTCCCGGGGTTAAACAGGAGACACTTGACCAGGCTGTCAGCGCAGAGACGCTGCAAACGTACAGCCAAAGAAACTGTGTTCAGTTCAGAAACTTCCAAGCTAAAACACGTCTGCGTACTGCTGCTGTTTTAAGTGTACCACCGAAATGAAGCACACAGGTACAGCACTCCCTAAACTAACCACTAAAACCAGGCGTGCTTGCATTGAGCACCGGGTTTGACATTGCTGTAGCATGGCTATGCCACTGGTGTGAAACCCTACTGTGTGCTCAACAGCTGCTGCACAGCTTGCACAAGGAAGCTATGCAGTGTGCACTAAAATAAATGCCCCAAGGAAGAGTGAGGAGGATTCATGATTCCAGTGTGTCCTTAGTTTCATGATTTGCCTATTTTCCAGACAGAAAAGACAGGCCAGGGTTAATACACCTGGAAGCTCTGGGAAGTTAAGCTGTGGAGACGTGGTGCAGCTGGAGGGTGGACAGGGTATTAAGGAGATAAACATCTCCAAAACCATGATCTGCTGCCAACCAGGCTCTAGAAGGTGTATTTCTTTTTTTTCGGAGCACAACAAATATCTGTTCTGTCTACTTTCTGTGAGAGGGGACAGGACAGCTTTGGGGAGCAGCAGTAGGATACTAAATGCTTTTTCCCCTGGTTAGCAGAGCTCTTAAGTCTCCATGGACATTTGCTATACTCTGGGAAAATGATCTGGTGGTCTCAGCACAGCTTCTACCAGCTGCTTTCAGGGCTCTTGTGCACCAGCTCCTGGGTGGGCTGCTCCCGTGGGAGGGTTGTAGGAGATGGTCTGGCTGATGGTGGCCTCTCAGCATGCCATGGGTGAGCAGAAACCATGAGCAGCCAGCACGTTTGCTGGGACAACGTGGTCAGTGCATCTTCATTGCAGGCAAGGGGATAGATCAGGGATGATACCGCTGAGGGCAGAAAGCTCCTGGAAAAGCTGGAAGCAAATTAATGCCCTGGCCTATGGATGAGAGGGGCTTTTTGGTTCATGAGATGGCACAAGGTAGGCAGAAGCTGGCATGTCTGCATGTACAGCCCAGCTCCTGGGGCTGCCAGGCCCAGTGTTAATTGTCTGTGGAGCTCCAAGGCTGCTGTGATAAATTGGTGTCTCACATTAGCACATGATGCGTTATATGGGAACACAGGATTATGTTACTCCCTGAACCATATGTTCATGATTACATCTTCTGTTTGAAAGCAACCCTAAACCTGAGATCAGGAACGTTTCAATACCGTTTGCCCTGGTCTCCGTGCAATTGCATTTCTTCTAAATTAAACTCACTTGCTTGGTAAAGCTCTGTAGAGCTGGCTGTGGCTCACATAGTTTCCACATTTCCCAGCTGTTTATTTGTTTCATTTACTTGAACCGGTACAAACACAAGCCTTGGCGTAGTTGTCAGCAGGACATGGCCGTCTCCTGACCTTGGCAAGGCGATATTTCCAGACCTCAGTCCCCACAGAGTGCAATTCCTGCCAGCTCGGCCTCCAGCCTGCTTCTGTAAGTTTTAGGGGAAAGGGAAGGGTGTGAACCTGGCCCCCACCTCTGCTGCAGCCTCCCTGTGCGATGCTCCTCTCCAGGACTATCTGTCTTGCCTTCTGGAAGAGAAATGCTCCAGCTTGTTCTGGCCTGCAGTTATCGAAAGGGTGACAAAGAGGAGGCAGTGAAATGACTCTTGCATTTTAAAATCTGCAAAGTAACAGCGTGAGTCCCATCTCCTGTGTCCTGTTCCGGTTCCTTCTTGGCTTGCAGATGGTACTGGAGAAAATCAGCTCCTTTGTGACCAGTGCCCACAGCATCTTCCACTGCCACCCATCCAGCAGCTTCCTGAACCCAGAGATGAGGCAGAAGAAGAGCTCTGAAATAATGGCAAAACATACATTTGCAGGCAAGCACCTCCTTGGGCTTTGCACCTGGCTGTGTCGGGGCTGCTTGTGCTGTGCTGCCAACAGCATGTTACTCTCAAAGAAAAAGAAATTTGGTCAGCAAAAGGAGGCAGTGAAGGCAGAAGCCACCCCTCACCTCTTGCTGCGGTGCCTGGGCTTGCCGGGCAGGGCTGTGCCCGGGTCAGGACCCGCTGGGTTTGGTGTGTGCTCATCTGGCGAGGTGCGCTTGCACTGGTGCCTCTGCTGCAAAGCCCCATATTCACAAAGGCGGCAGCAACGATCCCTCGGCCCCGGTGGGCTCCTGTGCCGGCGTGGGGTTTTCTCGTTCTGGCAGGTTGGGTCATGCGGTTGATGGTAAATCTAGAATTACTGGGGTGGGCAGGTGTCCAAGGAAAAGCTGTGTAAACAGGTCCTCGTGTCCTAACAACACAGTGGTCCTATCCACACAGCATCCCACAGCCAGGGGTGAGCCTGATGAGGTCCCACCGACCCCCCCGGCTGCGAGGGCACAGCCGGGAATGACGCGCCCTCTCTACATCCCAAAAACTCCCAAGCCCTGTTGGAGTTTATAAAGGTTCTGTGCTGGAGCTTGGAGCAGGACGGCTGGACCAGGAGGCTGTTGTGCTGCTGAGCTCTGCCAGGAGCAGGCAGCAAGCACCTCCAGGGCTTGGTGGGGTGGTCCGAGGTGAGGCTACACGATGGAGGTGCTAATGGCCTCCACCACCTCACAGCAGGAAGCAGCAGCAATTTATATTGCCTGACCGCGTCCTCTTCTCTTTCTTGCTCTGTGCTGGCACTGCAGCTCTATCAGGAAAAGAATAATTAAATTTCCTCTTGGCAGCCCCCATTGCCAAACCGCTGCTGCATCCCCCGTCTGTTGCTGATGGTGCAGAAGGTTCAAGGCTGCGTCCCAGGCTGTTGGCTGTGCAGGGGAAACGGGGGTCTGCAGGGCAGGGACATGAGCAGCAGGGGCAGAGACGGAGCTGCCTTTCTGGGACTTCATGGGCATGCATAACCCTGCCAGAGCTTTTGCAGCCCCTGCAGGAGCATTGTTGGCTTCCCCTGAGGAAGGACATCGGGGAAATGGAGGGAGCCGATAGCAGGGGTGGTCTGGGAGGCTGGGACTGGGCGTGCAGGCTGCGAGGAGGTGTCTGGGGAGGAAGCATGAGCGAGCACTCTCTGGCCGAAGTGGAAAATCCTCTGGTCAAGAGCCCCCACACCCACTGATGTGCTGGCTCCCTGGCCGTGGTGGAACATCATGCTTTGGCAGAGCCCTGCTGGCGTGAACCGAAGCAGTTTCTTTACATGTAGGGAGATCTTTTCTTTTTTTTTTTTTTTTGTTTCTTTATGACTTTATATGTGAAAGCTTGGTGAAAAGACGCAGCTGGAAGCTGCACAACTACCCAGCACAAAAGGCCTCGGAGGGCTGCAGCTGGCTGAGGGCTTAGGCTGGAAACATGGAAACTATTCTGCTCCGCTCATGGTTGGCGGCGATTTCTGCGCACAAATTATGCGGCACTGCAGCCAGGACCTCGCTGAGGCCCGCAGTGGGCCTGGCCATAATGAACCAAGTGGCTCTCAGTGAGTGATTAGGTATCATTATCCGTGCTTGATGTGGAATATGTAAATAAAAGTCTAGTATCCTTCCTCTTAAGAAGGGGATGGGGAAGGAAAGGCTGGCGTGGGACTCTGCTCTCCTTGCCAGCAACTGCTCCCAGAGCAAAGCAAAGTTTGCAGCGCTGCCCTCGCAGCGGGTTGGACCCCAGCAGGCAGAGCGCTGCGTTTCTGTGCTTGGCCAGAGCCCATCCTGCCTCTCGCTAGGCAGAAATCTAACATTCGTATCTTAGATGGCTGTTAAGGGAACTGAAAATATTTGTGTTACTAATACATTGTTGATGCTAACTGCAGCGGCAAACACAGTGCTTCCAGGCGGCAGGACGGCCGCTGCCCTTGCTGAGCTCCAGAGCACAGCCAGCAGTCGGCCCACATGGGTTTATACTGTAGCCCACACTCTTCTGAGATTTCGTGTTCTTTCTTTCTCTGTATCCTAATGGCAATTCGTGACCTGGGAGGGGACGTCTAAGCTGCCGTTTTTAGCAGGTGTACGAGTCTGTGATTGCTGTGACCCACCCTAGGTTGTATACTGCACCCAGCTTCTCCGAATGTGATGGTTCCCCTAACCTACACCCTAAAGGCAAAGCTGGCGGGAGCTGGAAAATGCCAGTGCAGTTGGTAGAGAGCTGTTGTGTTTTATAAACCACTGACTGCTTGACAGAAAAATTCCCCTAACAGTGCCGGTACCAAAGCTGCTTTCTCTACCAACAAGCCCTCAAGGAGCGTGACACCACCATGTGCTCATTGCTGAGCCAGCTTCCTGGTACTTTCTATTTGCACAGACTGAAGAAGCTGGAGCAGTTATCAGGGCTTCAGGTGCTGTAACGTCACCCTCTTTCCTCTTGCAGGGCCTGGCAGTTACACTGTGGGCACCATGTCGGAGCGCTTTGACTGCCACTACTGCCGTGACCCGCTCCAAGGGAAGAAGTACGTGCAGAAAGAGGGCCGCCACTGCTGCGTCAAGTGCTTCGAGAAGTTCTGTGCCAACACCTGCATTGAGTGCAAGAAACCCATCGGAGCTGACTCCAAGGTGAGCACTGAGCAGTTAAATGGGTGACAAGAAGACAGGCAAATGGTGATTTCCCTCCCATTTGTTTTCCCGCCTCTGGTCTGTTTGTGAGCTTCCGTGTGAAAACTGGTTCTCTTGTGAGTCCTCTGGGTGAGGGCCCAAGGCTCTGGGGCACCGCCGCAGGGATGGTCACGATGGGCTGCTTTTGCACAGGAGCTGTTTTCAGGATCTAGATTCAGCCATATCAACTGCCGCAAACGCTGAATTGTGCTGAAGAGAGCCCCCCATCTTGTGGGCAAAGCACTCGGGAACCTAGGGTCTGATTTTTGTTAGTTTGTCAAATGTTTATTGCTTCATGTTTATGGCAATAATATACACCTGACCTAGAGGGAACTTGACAACCACAGAAGCCCACACTTAGAGAGCTTCAAATCTCAAAGCTGTTTGTTTAAAGCATCTTTTGCTACCCTGAAAGTCCAAAATGAATGCGATTCTGATTAAGCCCTTTCTGTCACCGAGTTTGGTTAAATGTCCTTCCCTTAACTGCCTGCAGACAAGCTGCACCTCGAACTACTGAATGCAGACATGCTTGGGAATTAACAAATCTATCCTTTACTGCCAAGGCTGAGACAGTAGCTTGGTTTTCGGGCTGCTCAGCAAGAGAGAAGGGCCTATTGCTCACTCCGCTTCTGTTCCTTTCAGGAGCTACATTTCAAGAACCGTTACTGGCATGACAACTGCTTCCGCTGCTTCAAGTGCTACACATCCTTGGTCAACGAACCCTTCATGCTGAGGGAGAACAACAAGGTTTGGTGTAGCAACTGCACTGCCACTGAGGATGCACCCAGGTGTAAGGGCTGCTTCAAGCCTATTATTGCAGGTACGGGTGCCAGTGATGTGGATACGACTGCTGAGTTCTGCTCTAGGGCAAAACCATGGCGGTTCATCAAGCTGTGGAGGCTGCAGTTAGGGGTATGGGCATCATAGTGGAAGGCTGGAGCACCGCAAAATGGTGCAAGTTTTGACTGTCACTCTCACCTGCTCATTTTATGCAAGTGTTGAAAGGCTGCTTTGCAGTTAACCCTCAAATGGACTGTTCACCATTTCTACCAAAAGCTTTGCTCTGTAAATCAAGGTCCTCTTCTCAGAAAGCTCAGGCACCTGTCTGACAAATGTTGTAAGAAAATCTAGAAGGCCCTGGCTAAAGTCAGATACAGAAATTAACAGCTCATCCCTTGTCCATGTTACAATTGAAGTGCTGGGCATAGGTATGGACAGGTCTTGCCTACAGGTATGTTACGTTGCAGAGGGTGGGGAATTTGTCCCAAGCCTGAAATCCCACATAACAAGTTGTTTCTGTCTGTTGCAGGAGACCAAAATGTTGAGTACAAGAAGATGGTCTGGCATAAGGACTGTTTCACTTGCAGCCAGTGCAAGCAAGTGATTGGATCAGGGAGCTTCTTCCCCAAGGGTGATGACTTCTACTGTGTCTCCTGCCATGAGCATAAGTTTGCCAAGACCTGTGCTAAATGCAAGAATGTAAGTCCTTCCACTTTGCACAGGCAGCTGCCAGAACTAGCCCTCACATGTCATTTGAAAGTTACAAGAGTAAACCAGTAGACAGGTCATGCTGGAGCTGTACCCGACGCTTATGTTCTTTCCTTGCGATACTGGTGCAAACAGCTGGTGGTGTAATAATGCGAGCGCGCTAACGGTCCTGGCACTTTCCAGTACCCAAGCAGGGGCTGTAGGGGTATCTGATGGCAGCTGTGCCGAAACCAAGCGGGCACCGGCCTTGCACTTGCTTCGGGGTTAGTTTAAGCACTCTAGTAGGTATTGTGTATTCAAGCAGTAAAACAATGTTTTATAAAACAGCAGTTTTACAACTTTTGCACGTTTAGTGTAGAATTGCAATTGCTGCAGGTAAAATAAACTATGAAAGCTCCAGGCATGCAGGAATTCAGGCTAGAGGAACTCAAATGCTGCACCATTTTAATGCAAACTTTCAAGAGATCCTCTCCATGACAAAGCCCTCCTACCCTACACCCCATGCCTGTATCACCTCTCTTCCTCACTACCGATTCTGAAACGCATCTATGCTCTTTGCCTTGTAGCCCATCACTTCTGGAGGACTCACTTACCAGGAACAGCCTTGGCATTCAGAGTGTTTCATTTGCTCCAACTGCAAGAAGCAACTGGGTGGGAAGCGCTTCACAGCTGTCGAGGATCAGTTTTACTGTGTTGAATGCTACAAGGAGTGTGTTGCCAAGAAGTGTGCTGGCTGCAAGAATCCTATTACAGGTATGTTGGATTAAATGCAGCTCAAGGGCAGTGGGTGCTTAAGGTGGGAACAGCAATCCTGAGAGACATGCAGCTCAGAGGGCGCCCACAGCAGAAGCAGGTCTAGCAGCCCAATCCCAGCAATTTACATGTGATCTAACTATAAGCCACATGCTCTTGCTGGACGGAGTAACGGAGTCAGTAACTGAGCTCTTCACCCTTTGCACGCCTCAAATTTACCTCCTTCAAAACTTCCACAACTAGAACTGTTCCCACCTACATCTTAATCTGGGAACCTTAAGTCTAGAAAGAGCAGTGTTGTATTGCCTCAAAGTGACATTGGCTTTGCTTCCGACGTATTTTACGTGTAACAGCCCTGAAATGTGGGCACTATCCTGCCACTCCCAGGAGACTTGCATTCCATTCTGCATTTTAGAGCATGGATCTGAGCCTGTGAAACCATGTAGGGTGTTTAGCCCAACCTGTTCTTGCTCTACATCTTGAGCTTTCCTTCGGCTTGATTGTTTACTGGAGAAGGGATCCAAGGGAAAAAGCTTATTGCAGAGACAAGCCACACAAGCCTTATGCTAAGCTGCCTCTTTCTCTAAGAGCAGTAATACTGAGCAGCAAACAATATGGCTCAGTTGCAGTTTTGGCCGGTATTTTAGACGTACAAATATGGTCTGCAAGACTACAGAAGTACAGGAGGCAGTAAGAATGGGATCTGCTGTTTGGTGGGCTAACCCAGCCAAGGGAAAAGCTACTATCGCCGTCCTATAATTGTTTTCTCTCCTAGCAGGATTTGGAAGAGGAACCAGTGTGGTTAACTACGAAGATGAATCCTGGCATGATTATTGTTTCAAATGCACAAAGTGTGCCCGTGGTCTGGCCAACAAGCGCTTTGTTTGCCATAACGGAAAAATTTACTGTGCTGAGTGTCCCAAACGACTGTAAGGAACAGACAGCCACTGCTGTAAAATGGATTTTAGAGCCCTGCTTTCCAAAACAGTCCTGGTAAAGGAGCAGGTTTTTGCATGTTAAGACTTTTAACTTCTTTCCATTTTAGTATAAAAACTTAAGTAGCCACAATATACTGGGTTTGACTTTTGAAGCTCTTGCAGTACAAAAGCATGTAGTGTTGCAAAAAATCTAACTTTGCTTCCAAGTAACTCATAGTGTAAAGGCTTGAAATGCCGTTAGATCCAGCATTAGAGCACCACGTACTATATAATCCACGTGTGGCTTAAACTAAAACAAAGCTAGTTTTAAACTTGTCTGGTATACATTTAAGCTTGGCACTTACTTAAATGAGGGAGGTTTGACAAGGCGTGCACCTCAGAAAGAGAGATGCAAAGATTGCACCTGGGATCAGAGAGTTCATTATTATGCTTTTACAAGTGCAGGTACATTACACATATCCCACCAACCATTAATAGCAGCACAATAATAAATACCTTAGCTTACCCCACACCACGAAACTGCAGCAAGTGTATGGAATGGCTTCATCTTATAACAAGGTTTCGCCAGTATGATTTAGCTTTAGTTAAGTTTCCATAAACTTGTTTTAGTCTTGATTTCCGCATGGTTTGCCCAAAAGTTTTGCTCATCAGCTCTTTCTACATCATTGTTTAAATGACGCTGTCTATGTACAATTATTAATCCATTAACAAGAATTAAATCTTTCAACGACAACAAAATGCACATGCATTTAGAAGTGAAGTGCCTTAAAAATAGCTCAGACAATGATAGCTCTCCTGTCATGTCAGTGTATGTTTTACGACCTAATAAAGATGAGACTAGTGCCTGCTTGGAGTCCTACAGTCTGGAAAATTGTTTTTTCATTTTGCCCTCTTACACAATTGACACCTTTTACAGCTGAGCTACTGCAATCGAGTCTACATTGATACTGGCAAAGCAGAATCAGCTGTTCTGCCATAGTGCCCTTAAATAGCTGAGGACCAAAGCAACAATTTCCAGAAACTAATTAATTTTTTTAATATATAACTGACACTGGACCATCTGCCAAGAACAGCCTGTGTGAAAAAGCCCTTTGGAGAACAGATGTAGAGCCGCAGTCCATACACAGATCTACTACTACCCTTCAGCAACCTGAATGCTGGTTTAAGGTTTTTTTTTCACAGCAGTGGTTGATACCATACAGAAGTATTGGATGCTGCTCCAGTCCTTCCCTTTCGTTCACAAAAGAAAGAACAAAAGGATAAGAACAAAGAACCCTCGCAAGAAAAACAAAAGGCAGCATCTTGCTGTATTCTTGATGGTCGGTCACTCACCGCTAGAACATAAAGACACTGGTGCTACAAGTAAAAGGCAGAGGCTTGCAGTGAAAAGCAAGTTAAAGAATTCAACAGTTATGAACATGTCGTCAGCATGTACAAACACGGCTGGCTCCAAAGGTGTTTGTTAGTACAAATACCTTCCCAACCACACAAACGCAACTGCCACAGAGGCTACTAGTTTTGGGAATCTGCAGCGCAGAGTAGTTAGAGCAGTACTGGAGTGCAGCTCAAGGCAGGTCAGCATGGCAAGGGCTTGGTGATTCCTAGTAAGGTAAGGTTTAGCATGAGAGAAATAAAGCATTGTTCAACTGCAAAGTTTATTTAACAGTGCACACATATTTACATAGAGCAGTAACAGATCATTCAACAAATAATATCAGCACAGAAAAAATATCGGCATCTTTTTCATTAGAATGATTGTCTCTGCCAGAGTGAAACAGCTATCAATCATACAAAAATACATTCTTCCTTTTACCTAAGGCACTGCTCTAAAGTCTAAAACAGTTCTACCGTACTCTGAATAGCAAATGGTGGGAGTAAGAAGGCTGAGGGTTTCCTATTGTAACTGCGATGTCGAGGAAAGAACGCATTTAGTTCCAGCAAAATCATTTGCATTTAACCACTGAAAACACAGCTGCCATGTGTTTTGGGTGATTCATTTGAATTGAAGTATCAGCCAACAGTTTATAGCCGGATTTGAGACAGCTATTCTTTACAGTAATCACTTACCCAGCATATCTGCTACAGGAGATGTAAGAACAAGACTGCAGAATTACTTTTAGTAGCAATTTTCCAAAGATGCTTAGTTAATCTCTTCATGCTGTAAAAAGCAGGCATGTTTAGGTTAAATAGATTACTTAATGCAGGCTTTAGGGGAAGCGAAATATATACGCAGCTTGCAGCCACTGTTAACAAAGCTAGAACAGGAACACTTAGAATAATTAACATGAACAAAACATGACTTCAGTGGTCTAATACTGTTATGTACACAATAAAATAATACTTCCATGAGTGTAGATAAATAATTCAAAAGGAAAACATTTTTAAAAGCATGACATGTTAAACTGCACTACGACAGACATACCTAGGTACTCAACATTTTTGTAATATATTAGTGCATATGCTGTAAAATGTTTTGATGTTTTCCAACAGATTAAAACATATTATCGATGGTACAAATACTGCATTTTGAACTTGCCAATGTTTTCATGTTAGAAAGTAAGAAATTTTTCTTCTCCACTCAAAATTGAAGATACTCAATTTTGCGTTTTTAAATAGCACATGAATCAACAAGTAACAGCATTTTTCTAGACCATTACAAAGGGAGTTCAGCTTTAACACACACTGGATGAGTCTTTTATTTCATCAAGTGCCATCTTAGGAATATGCAAAATCTGGCCAGCAGGTAACTGGGGAGCCTCCAGTGGCAGGCTGCTGTACATGATACTGATACAAGGGGGGGGGGGTTACTGGGGTACTGTAAAGTCTAAAAGGGAAACAAGTGATATTTAAACACGGAAATCTTATCTAACAATTAACTAAATGAATGGAAAAGAAACATCAGCACAATAGTTTCCCTGAAATGTTTCAAGGTGCAAATCTAGAAGTTTGTCATCCCTCCCCTGGTGTTTTTTGCAAACTTGAAGATGGATAAAGGTTAACAAGCAGCTTTTCAAAACAAGGCCTTCCGTACTTGATAAAACACTGGATTACTGAAGTGCAATCAGATTATTTCCAGGTCTCTAGTGTTCACAGTTCTGTCCAAAGAGCAAAGAGAAGAAAACATTTAACCATCATAACTGTGTGTATGCCACATATGTCTGTCATCATTGTTAAGAGTCTACATCCAGGGAGCGAGCACAGAACCACTTGGTTACTTACGGTCCAAAATCAGCACAGTAGCTTTTCTTTTTTTGTGTACGAATATTGGTTTTCAAAGTTACGTACATAATCCTTAAGCCGTATTATGTCTACACATTTTCAAGTTCAAAATTAAAAGGCAACACTTTCCTCACTAACAAGTTAATGATTTTGATCAGAACAAAATGCCATCAGCAGTATCACATTAAATTTCCCATGGCCCAGTTAGTCGTGGCCTCAAGGAAAGCCTCAGTAAGGCTATGTCCATGGGACTAGAATGCACAAGACGCAGAGTGACAGAGGAGACTCAGGAAACAGTTCAGTCTAGAAAAGTGCTACACTTTAATCAAAAAAAGTGCTACACATCACTTAAAGAAAAGGTGGATAGCAAGTCTTGTCTTTTCCACTACCATTCATTTCAACTGTTCACGCAGTCATTTGTCTCACGGAAGGAGATCTCCTGCTGTGAGTACGCCCATTTGGGGTTTAGCTCCAACATCAGGGAAGTTTAGTCTTCCATAAACTAGCCTGCTGAAGCCTCTCGGACATGCTATGCTGTACTGCATCAGGGTTTGGCTTCTCAAGTATATGTGGCTTCAGATGCAGCCCTGCTTCTTTCAGAAAATTCAGAATATTGTGTGTGCAGCATTATTACTCCTCCCAAAATGTAACACAACTCTCTGTGGAATTTGAGGTTGGTGTTACCCCCCCTCAGTGAAGTGAAAAACTATTCTACAGTAAGTAGAGAGGACAGCTAATACCTTGCCAGAACCTGAAGAGACCTCGTAAGACCATACAGGCCAGCATCAAAAAGTTACAGAACATGCCTAGGAGTGGAAAGGTCTTGTCTCTAGAGTTACATCAGACACCTTTTAAACTATTAGTATCTTCAAAAGTAACATGTGCCATTTAAGACATCTTAGAAGAAGCCTAAAAATATAATAGACAGGCTTGAGGTGCTGGTAGGAGATACAGGAGCTTCACAGGGGCTCAGCTGTGTCTTTGGAAGAGCCTTAGTGTCAGGCCTCAGCTGCTGCCTAGAGCAAGTGCCTAAAAAGGGATCGGCTGGTGACTCCTTTTGACAGAATGCAAGTTACAAGCACTAAAGAGCGAGCTTCCCTCCGGACTACACATTGGAAAAAGTGCCTTGAAAATAAGAAGCTGAAGTTAAGGCAAGGAGAGTAAAATGCAAGGAAGTTAATTACCTAGCCAGAGGAAGAGACAGATAGGCAAATCAGCTTGGATTACCTGATGAAGCATCTATAGGTTTGGTCAATGAATTCACTGCACCATCTTCCTCAAAAGCCAATTTGGGACTAGAAGGTATTGTAGCAGCCTCATTCAAGTTTTGCTTACAGTTACCAGCAGAGATGCTGTCCGAGCTCAGTTTGGTTGACTTGGAATGTACTCCAATGTCAATAAACTCCTCAAAAGTCCATGAACCAGATTTTCCATTAAGATTCTGAGTAAGTTCAATTGTATGATCAGCTTCATTAACACCCAACTTCACCGAGTCATCGATAACCATTTCTTTTGCAGGATGACTAGAAAAACAAAAGAATGCATACCTGTATTACAATTTCTGCATGTTTAACCTTTAGATTGATTACAGGCCAGCCAATTAGCAGTCTGCGTACTTTGCAAAGCACTGAATATCCTGCACGCCGTTCCCAGACAAGCTCCTCCAGCTGCCACGCAGGATCTCCCCTCCAAGAGCCAACAGGGAGGAACGACTCACCCACATATACTCCCTTTTTACTATACTAATAGCTCTCAGGTAAGATCTGGCTCCAGAAATTTGATATAAGAAAGCAACAAGTTTAAAGCCCTGCACCATTAAAACCCTATTTTAGCAGTGTGCATTTTTCCTTTTTTTTTTCCAGTTAAGACTTTTGAAACACAAAACTGAGCCTCACAAGACTAGCAATACTTAAAACAGATTCAAAATCTAAATCCAAATCAGAGTGATCAATTTTCATTCATTCTTAAGAAAATAATGAAAAAAATTTTTATTCCATCACTGGAAGAATAAAATGAATTTATCATCACTTTGAAAAGAAGAGTTCACAATGTCATTTCTAAATCATTAGCATTTAGATGAGTGAATGGAACAAGCATCACAGGACAGATTTTCCAGCAGTAGATGGAAATGCTTCATGTTCAAAAGGATAAAGTTTGAAATACTAGAAAAAATTCCCAGTAAGGAAGGTTTTTGTGTTGTATCTGGTATTTCAGTGCAACTGAAACTGTTCTAGAGCTTTCTGTAGGTTATTCTTCCTTCTCAGTGTTGTCTGCCTCCCTCTTCGTTTAACGTTTCATTAATGAAAAGAAATGCTAGCCATTTCCAGGCGAAAAGATTTCAAGCCAGTGTCGTTCTTTACGAGCGACGCTGCCACGTTGCTGGCTGTGTGTCTCACTTCTCAGCAAAGCCAGCACTGTTAGCGTGGTGCCATCTGAACAATTACCCTGAACTAACTCCCTCTGCGTGAAGCAGTAAACCGACAGCACGCACACGCCACATGCCTGGAGCAAGCCAGAGAAATATTGCAAAGCTAGTGCGGTGCAAAATTTGCTTCAACACTGCATACAGCACTAAATTTAATTTTAGCATAGAGAGAGATTTCTCACGTGACAGATAACTGCTCTGACAGTACAACAGCCACCTACACAGACTCACCTGGAATCTTTTAATTCAGTTGCAAGTAGAGACCCCTCATCACTTTTCAAATCACCTCCATTCATAAATACTTCACTGGCCTTCAACTCTGACACATCTTGTTCCTCAGAGTCTGTAGAGATCAAGCTCTGCGCAGTCTCTAAACAACCCTCTGCCTCTCCCTTGGCTTCCTGGGGTAAGTCAATGCCGTTTAGCTTTCCTGAAAGTGTGTGTGGGGGAAAGACAGCTTCAGTAACAGAACTGCTATTCTAAATGGATAAAATACAAGTGCCAAAATGACCTTTTTAGCCACAACTTGAGGTTCTTGGCTTCAATAGATTCATCTCTCTACAGACAAGCTGCCTGTAACAACATGAAATTTGTTTTCCATCTTTAAAAATAACACTTGTAAAATGAAAGCATGCTTCCTGCATTTCACTCTCAAATGATTTTTGCATTTAATAATTTTGACTGTCTCCAGTGGTACAGAACAGACAATGATCCCGCCTCTGTTCAAGCAGAGAGCCCCCCGGCACTTCTGGGACTTGTGTCTCAGACCATCACAATGTTATTACGTGACTGACATTTTAAACAATGCTTAAACATCACCGAGACACTGACTGCCACTTAGACCTGACTCATCAAGCTTCCTTACCTGGTTGATCAGTCTTCTCAAGACCCAACTCTTCCTCCTCTTCAATATCCTCTCCCTCGATAGCCTCAGAGGCAGACTTCCCTTCATTCTGCAACTGAATTGCCGGAGTGTTATTCGGAATAACTCGCTACCAACCAGCGTTTCACAAACGCTTCAATCACAGCTCCCGTGCAGGACTGTTCTCTGCCCAGCAGTGAGGCCGCACTAGTCCAGAGGCTGACAGACAATCAGGTCACCCAGCCACATGTGCACTGCTGAGCCAGAGCCTGTAAAGGAACCCGTGGGACCCACTTCCATCTCCTACCTATGAACTATTCCCGAGTTCCTTCCCCCCATTTCTCCAAGGCATGAGCTAAATATTCATTGATTTTCAGCTACACCAAGGCTTAGGTCTTTGAATGTTCAGGGCAGAACGACTACTCCTCAATAAAACATGCATAATTTAATACAAACCTGAGGTCACTACACTAACAAAAATACATCCGGTTTACTGTAGCCATCCAAGGGGCATCCAAGATTTGCTTTAAGCAAAGAGATGAAGCCAGGAATTTAAGTTTTCTGGGGAAAAACAGCCCTGGCAGAATGCATACAGTTTAAAATAAAAATCCATTACTAGTCAGAGTTTTTGTAGCCGATCTGCAAGCGGTAACACCAGATCACATTGCTTCTATATGCCTTGAACAAAAATGAATCAAAGACTTTGGTCAGACCCAGCAAAGCAGAAGAATGTGTGCAATGGGAAGCTACTGAAGGTTATCCTGGTGCACCAGAACTTTGCACTTCATGTGGAATTCAGTTTGTGTAAAGCTAACAGAGGAAGACAGGATACGAGGCAAAGCCTTCTCCAGGAAGGGCCTATTCTGTTGTTATACAGATCCAAACAAAAAAGTACCTTGGATTCATTTTGATCGGATTTTCGTGTTCTTTTCATTATTTCTTCGATTCTCTGTTAAAACAGGGAAAAAATTTGCAATGACATACAGAGCTTTATATTGCAGCATTCTGGTTTAAATTGTCATCATTAATAATATATTTTCACGTTTCATAAATTTACTGCTTTATTCACTGTTTTTAAAGCTCACAACCCAGAGTTGGCTTTTAAAAAAAACCAAACCACACTACTTCTATTTAAATGCATCTGAGACCATTTGCCTGTTCAGTTTAACACCTCAACCACTGTTTTAGGCTGAGAAACCACTCTTCTTTCAAAACAGTATACCTTTTTTCTTTCAAGCCTTTCCTGCATATTTTGCTGCATAATTCTCTCTCTTTCCAGCCGCTGTCTTTCAGCCTCTTCTTGAGCTTTTGCTTCAGCTTCTTCTTTCTGAAAACAAAACAAAAAGAAGAGAACACCCAGTGCACAACTCATTCCCAAGAGTCAAAAGCAGAGCTGTTACAGAGACTCTGGTTAAACACAGACAGGAACATCAGACAATCACTATTAAATATTACCATACATTGCAGCTAAATGCCAATTACCTAGTTACTGACATGAAATATGTATTACCATGACATTCAGAAGCTGATCTGAAAAGAAAAACGATGTGCATGGCTATATTGTGATTAGGCACATGTTCTGAATGTTGTTGAGCTCCTCAGGGTTCAAACTATATTTCAGGATGAAGATTTGTCTAAGAAGGACAATTTATAAAACAACAAAACAGCAATTAAATTCCATATGTGGCAAGGTTAACTTAAAAATCTTGGCAGTCAGGTATTACTACCGAGATACTGGGTGCTGAATATCTTCTGTTCCTTCTACACTGGAAAATCTTTTCCAGTATGACTGGAAAGACGATAGAAGCATAGTTAACACTCTGAATAATGGTTACAAACTTAAACAAGCTTTTAAAGAAGTGATCAGACACATGTCAATGCTATCCACAAGATACGGCTCTTTAAACACAAAGAATTTAATTGTAAAACTACTTTTCAAAATTAATCTCATTTAAAGGAAGTCCACTTTCTGCAAAACAGTTTCCTTCAGTTAGAAGGATGCCTTTGCAAAGCTAGACAGATACTAGCTGTGGAAGACTGTTTAGCAACCGGAAGAGCAGACTTGGAAACACTACCAATGTTTCTTTTAAAGGAATCAGAGCAAGCCAGATGACTTTCCAGACAGACTACCTCCTTATAATCCATAGCAGTAAGCTGGTAAAGTGGGCTAAGTACAAATATTTTACATATGCAAAATAGCATCCCAGACGGCTGAAGAAAATTCCAAAATACTTGCTTCTGCCCCACACTTGAATTTCTCAAATGTTGGGGAAAGAAGGAAAAAAAAAAAAAAGAAGAAAGAAAATCACATAAACTATGGCAAGGAAAGGACTTCAAGGCATTCTCAAATCCATCTCGGACAAAATGAACTCTGCTTTAAATCACTCCTGGCAGAGATCTGTCACAAGTGTTCTGTGAAAGAATATCAAAAGACACCCCCCTCAAAAACACGTTAGCAGCTTGTATAAGGAACATAGTTGGAGCCTACAGATAAGCAGACCTGGTGTTGAAGCTCTGCCAGTTTTTCCTGCTCTTCCTGTTCTCGGCGGATCCTCTCCTCTTCTGCCTGTCTTTGTTGCTCTTCATGAGCCAGCCTCTTTTCTTCCTCCTGCTTGCGCAGCTCCTCTTCCCGTCGTGCTTTTTCCTCAGTTGCTCTCTTGGCCATTTCTTCTTCTCTGATTCTAGTGTTTCCAAGATACATATTACCAACTGCATATTTATTTCTTTAAAAGTGCGCATGCACATGAGACAGACTAGGAAAGCAAGAAAGTTCCAAGTTACCCAATCACAAAATAACTGCGTAAAGGTACTTTCTGGTGTGGATTTACAAATGCCACCATCCAGACCTGTCAAAGGAAAAAGCAGAATAACTTGGAAGAAACTATCTAGGAGTACATAAGTGTTCTTTGCTGATTAAGTCAAAGCCAAGGGAGGTTGCTCCAAAAATGGAGTATTTGACTGAGAACTGGATTAAGTAACAACTATGTAATAAATACCACATGCATCCACACCATGAATGAAGCTTTCAATTGCCCTCAAACACATTTAGTTGGAATTTCTAAAACACTGCTTCTTCAACAGTCCAAATTCCAGAGATATACTGGAGGTGTACACTGCCAAATCATGCTGATGTACACAACAGATCTGATGACGACATATTTCTGATAAAACATCTGCATGTTTATGACAGCTTTATGCCCCTGAGTGGAAAACAGACAAAATCTAATGGACTGCAAGGTGAACCTTGATCTGGAATAAAGTTAGCACGAAGTTAATAATTTATTTTTAAGAACTTCTATGCAGTGAACCAAATGTACACTGATTTGAACCAAATGTACACTTTGAATTACTTGGTCTCAACATTTCCAATCCAGGTTTTGGATCACTAGCGTGAGATTTAAAGCACCATCAAACCCACGCATGAGTTCATCAAAGGGAAGTTTAATACAGAGCAGTTGTCTATTTCAAGACAACAAAACAAATATAAATGGTGTAAAAAGCACATTGTAGCTGTGAAATAAAAGCACCTGTGGTGACCGGAAGGAAAAAGCAGCAGTGATTTGCACAAGGACCACACATTACATAAATACTGAGACATAAGTTAGTGATATACAACAGCAACCTGCCCCATCTCGAGTGGTGCTAGTGCCTGTGTCCACTCCAGGAACTGCATTAAGATTTAAGGAATTTAAATTAAAGCTTAGGAAACATATGCAGCTGTAGTGTCCATTCCAACCACACGCCAGCACTGAAAGCATCCCCCCCTTCTGAATTACCTCTCCTCTTCCTGCCTCTGAATTCTTTCTTGGTCTTCACGCTCTCTTTGCTCCCGTGCTAGACGTCGTTTCTCTGCCAAGATTTTAGCAGCTTCTTCAGCTGTGGTGGTCCCTGCTACTGTTTTGCTACCTGATTCTGCAAAGGTTAAAAGAAACTGCTGTTAAAAGCCCCAGTAACTTAAAATTAAGAAAGACATTATCACTGTGAGGTGAGATTTCTTTTGGCCAACTGGCCCACTATCTTTTCGATCAGTGCTCATCACTCAGCAAGTATACCCTGTATCTAAAGGCCCACAAGAGCCAAAAGGGAGTCCTAAAGAGGTGCAGAGCCACAGTATATAACAACTCATTCGAATTACACTGATCCAGCCATATTCCAGATGATACAGTTAAAGATATTCTCCAAATACCATAGTACTTTGTATTTCTAAAAAGACACATTTATTCTGCAACACTTACAAACACTTAAAAGAAAAGTGAAAAAAATACTGCAGTAGGAAATACACTTAACTTCTTTCTAATAAAACTGAATTCACATGACCATACTCTTGTTTCATAACATTAACATTCATGCCTTTATATTTATAGAGGATCTTAGGGTGCAAATAATCACCATTTTATCTGGCCCTGAAGGCACAGACTAATGACTTCAGTAATACCGTATTTCTACACATTTTAGCAACAAATCAATTTCCAGTTTACATGGAGATCAAAACAGCTCCAGCCACCAGGTTTTTGAACAGTCTTTCAGTTTATGTTTCTTCATGTCGCCTGGTGTTATGGTGTCTGAACATCAGGGGTACTATTAAAAATTAACATTAGGAAAAAACCAAAAGACACTTGCCATCTAGTTGCTCTCAAGATATACTGAAAGAACTCTTGGTTTTTATCGGTTATTCCCACTCTAGATATATTACTGTTTGAATGTGACTTAGAACTGATCACCTAAATATTTAGAGAATTAGCTCCTGGTGTCAGTACAGCAATAGCATCCTAACGTTGTTGAGGACCTGCCTTTCTTCTTTTTCATATTTCACTAATCAGCACGTATTTCTTTGCCTAACATTTATAAAGCCTTCAAACCAAGGTAATTTTAATGCAAGGTTTGATCAGTTATTTTGATTCTGACCTAAAGACAAACCATTCAAAACACAATGCCATCATTAGGAACTTCAATACCCAAAAAGCTGCTTAAGCCCCATGGACACGTAATTACTACCTGCAGCTGTAGGGCATAATTACACAGACTACAGCCTCAGCAGCTGAATCATGGCAGGGTTTTGTGCATAAAAATTGCTCTTGCAGTCCTAGGAAAAGCATTCCAGCACTGATGGACTGCAGTCACAGACAAGTTCTCTTTAGATTTATCCAATGCTGAAAAAGAAGCAACTCCCCAGGACGCGTACTGCTTCTGATTTAGGCAAAAATGCAGTCATGTTAGTACAAACAAGAATCAGCCACGACACTTCAAATTTGAACTCAGTCAAAAGGGGTTCTTCTCCTCCTCATCCCTAAGCAGGAAAGATCAGTCCCTTTGCAGTTCTAATAACCTTTAGCAGAAACTGTCTGCTTGAGGCTTGCACGTAGCAAGTGCTTTTCTTCCTATGTTCTGCAACTTTTTGTTTTAATTTAGAAAAAAGGCAGGTGGTTTCATTTACTGTTGCCAGCATACAACCATGACAAAATCAAAATGCCTCTCTCCTCCTCTACCATTTGAGCGTGTTGCCAGTTTAGGCTAGTTAGTTTTTACAGCAGAGGCCATCTTCTATTATGCACCTGCACAGCAACCAGTGCAGCAGTCCTATTTTAACACTGGAACTTCAGTCGTATCAAAATTGGTTGACATTTAATGTCAGGTTTAACCTATTTCCCACCCCTCAAAACTGAACCAAAATAAGATAACTTAGTCCTCAGCAAGAAGCCTAAAGGTTTTAGGCTTTTAGGTTATAGGTTTTAGGGTTATAGCATGATAATGATAGCTTGAAATATGATGAATATCAGGTATCAAAAACGATAGAAGAAAATCAGTTATAACAATTCAGAACAGCACAGATATGGAAACAGCAGAGGGCATAAAAACAAAAGTGAGGGTAGAAGACCTCAAGTCTATGGAGGATCTTCCCACTGCATTTTCACTTTTGAAGATTTACTGATGTTTTCTGTATGGTTACTTCCATAGTGCTTTCATCTCCATGCACCCCTTGTGCAGTCTATTTCCATACGGCAGGACACGGGACTCCCCAACATGATTGCTAACATGCCTTCAGAACATTCTCCAGTGTTTTACACTCAGCTCCATTTTCCTTGTACTCCCACTGTCATTCCTGATAAGAACTGTCGTCTTCTCAAAGGACCTTTTTCGTGATGGACGGGCAAAGATAGAAACAGGCAAGAGAAGTGTCTCAGCACAATTGTAAAATGCATCTACAGGACTGACAGCTGATCTGTCGGTCTTTCTTAATTCTAGCCTGTGGTTTAAGAGCAAAGAGGTACTATTAAGATACTTGCAGCCATTAGAAATGCAGACTGTCTTTAGGCAGTTCCTCTTCAGCAATATTTGGTTGCCAACTGAGTAGGAAGGATGCAGAAGATAACGCAACTTGTGAAGAGGTGGAACTTGAACCTCCTCCTTTACTCCCATTAATCTATAATTATTTTTTTTAGAAGACAGAGAAGAATATTACACAGATCTGCTACATAAGGAGAAGCTGGTGTCAGTTTCTTACTGGACTGTTATTTTCCAGTTTGACAGCAAGAATACAAATGTGCCTGTGTTGCACTGCTAGTTGGATTGAGGGAAGATTCTGACACATTTCAAGGCAAGTCATTTATTCACAATTAATCTAGGAATCATATTCCAAAGCCTTCACTACCCAGATACAAAAAAGTGAGGCTCCATGACAGTTTATTACCTATCATCACGCATAAGGTGAGAGCTCATGAAGGAGCACTTCTTATGCTTTAAGTTGAAACAAGGCTTTTAACTCTCAGAGAAGCTGCGAAAGGCTGCTGCCAGAAATGACAACTGCTCCAAGTCACTGAAAAATAAAAAGTGTTTTACTGCACAACAGTGTATTTTAGTAAGAAGACACAAAAAACAAGACAAAAACTTGATTGCTGTCCGTCAGCAACAGGCAATCAAATTTAGTTTGAAGGAGAAGAGATGGTATGAAGATACAAGTACACAAAACTGAAATTAGGTTGAACCCACAAGACCCAGAGACTGATTTGCCACATGCCATTCACTGGTGTGCTCTGACTTCAGAAGCTGTCTGGAATATGGTATTGCACCAACCCACAGAATGAACAGACGCGTAAAATGAAAATTGCCTTGAAAATTGAAAGCAACTTTTTCTTTTTAAGAACAAAGATTTTGCCTCACTTAGCAATATTGCAGTGTACCAAAACACTCAGAGAGATAAATGAAATAATCTCTAGGTCGAAGAACATGGCCACTACGTCCTTATCTTGTATGTTGCAAAGAAAGAGAGCTTTATCTAGCCCCATTATGAACCACTAAAAAGATTACTAGCTTGGAGACTAGCAATAAAATAAAATGGAAACAGATAAATTGGGTTAATACAGTTCCAGAAGTCATTGTGGAAAGGAGACAGGTGGGGCATCCAAGGAACAAGGACAGGTGTTCTTGTTCAAGAACAACTGGAAGATACAGAAATAGGACATATTGTTATGGAGGTTGCAACACACTGATGACATTGATTATGCCCCCCTCTGAGGCATGCAAGACATTTATCACAGTAATGTAGCGCATCGAGGGATAGACATTCTGACTGCAAAGATGAATGATGTGACACTGAAGACGGATGTTCAACTTCATACAAACATCCACATTTGACTACGACATCGAGGCTTCCTTCTACAGAACATCTGCCCAGAGAACTGTACCATAAATGAGTTCTTCAGCCGACTAATACTGTTTCACATCCAACATTGAGTAGTGTCAGGAAGTCTCAGAAACCACAGACAACTGCAGCAGCTAAGGAATGCACAACAGGAACTGTACATGCAGTAACGTGCAGCAAGCGTATGTTCCCACTTACCTTGTGTCTGAAGGATTTTCACCCCCAGCACTGCCCACTGGCTGTAGTTTAGATTCCAGAGATTCCTCCTTTTCCTGTTAAGTCTCCCCTAAGTCCCTCTCCACAGAGAAGTGCCTGCCAGACCTCATCAGAAGGCTCTCCCAGATTCTGTTCTGGAGATGGCAGATGGTGTTCTTCCAGTAAGAGGGACAGAGGCTGTGCTTACTGGGCACAATGAAGAAGACTAGGAGACTAATTGCTTATCCAGTATGTGGCTCTCCTTAATCTACCAAGATCATTCCTCAGCGTGACCCGTGCACCGACCACCTCTTCCTGAGGCAGCAACGATTATATGTTCCCTGGAATCGAGCCTGAGGCAGCCTTCTCGCTTTGTAAAAGCTGGCGCTCAGACTGTGATGCACCAATAGCTGATTGCTTCCTCCAAGCAGGTCTCTACACAAGCAATTTTAAGAACTACCAACTGGACTGAAAGACCTTTGCATAGTTTAACTATTGACTTTGCCAACCTAAGCTAGTAGATCCCTCAGCTAGTGTAGCTGAAGTCCAAAAAGCAAACAGGATTTATCCTTTTCTTAAAATTATAGTACAAGCAGTAATATTGAAAGCTCTTGACTTAAATCTCCGAGTCAAATAAACTGACTACTGCACTAAAATCCACACACAAATGTCATACCACATGAAATTACTGTAGAAATTATCAGCAATGAACAGCTTCTGCCTCAAAGCATCCTACCCCACAGCAGTCTGCCTCACAAACAAATTATTTCACCAGTCCTAGCACACACTGGAGATGTTTTGAGTAACAGTGCATCAGTCACTGAGAAACACTCACCTTCTTTGGTCTTTGTGCCAGCTGCTACTGCATCCCTGTCCAAGGCTGGTGAAGCACCTTGCTCTTGTCCTGTTCCTTCTGTGCTCTTATCCTTTGGTTTGCTCTCTGCTTCAGTTTTCTTTTTGGTAATGTTGACAACACCTGGTGTGAGAGGTGGACGTTGGATGGGTGCTGGTTTAGAGACTGGAGTAGGAGACGGTGGCCTCTGTTTTGACACGCTAGGTGAAGGTGGGCGAGCCTTCTGTCTGTTGAAATAAAGAATATTCTTCAGGACTAACACTGAAAACCTCAAACACCCAACTCAGGACAGTCTACTTCGGTTAGGCTGCATTACGTCCCTTGCTTTTAAAAATAAATCCACCCACAAACTACTGGTGCTGTCCTCATAAAACTCAAATACAGGATTCCAAAATACCCTGGGCACCTGGACTCGCTACTTATGGGCTAACATCAAAACAGGTCCGCTAGCCCAGACCATTCACTCCACATCAAGGATGAACCCTGTGATTCTAACCCGAGAAACTTCCTACACTAATACAGGCAGATCAGCTTATTCAGAAGCTTCCTGTCGGTTTTGTGTGCAGACTGTACAGAAAAGTACAGAAAACCAGGGTGTATTTTGCCTGCACAAAAGGGACAAAGGTTCAAGTAAGAACTGCATCCCTACTGTGGAAAAGAGAGATCGGACCAAAAATGTGTGTAAACATGGCATAGCATAGGTCATCCAAATGCTAACAGTGCAGCTGTCTTGAGACAGGAAGCATCCTTCACTTTGTTCTGAATAAAAGAAGGTATTTAACCTGGACGCATACCTAGCTGTAGAAGGTGATGGAGGCCGCTTCACCAAATTAGCAGGGGAAGGGGATCTTCTACGGGCAGACACAGATGGCGAGGGAGGGCGTCTTAACCCAGAACCTGGGGATGGTTTTTCTGTCTCTGATTTCTAAGAAGATATATAAAACAAAGTAATGCACGCTCTCTAGAAGACGTTACAGGCAGAGAAGCTGCTACCACAACAAACATACAACTTCTCAACAAGATGTACTTCACATTTTCTTCATGTTCCAAAACATAGACTCAGTCAATATGGTACCTAAATTAAACTTTGGGAACCACAAGCAGCAAACAATATGCGTTTAAGATATCAGAGAGATCAAGGACCATAAAATCCCAATTTGATTTTGATACTGTTTTTTTTTCAAGCAAATGATATTAAACATTTCAATAAGCAAGCAAACTGTTGGAACAGGATCCCATCCTGAGCTGTTCCAAACCCCCGGATTAATACAAACCTAATTCCTGTGGATTTTCAACAAACCTGGGTTGAATCTGGTGAACTTGCATCTGATGAAGATACGGAGGACTTCAATCTGTCGATGCTACGACTGCGCACCGGCACTTTAGGAGTTGGGACTGGGGAATTGATGGAACTGGCTGAAGCTGAACGAGGACAGAGGTGAGATTCTATAAAAGTTAGGAATTTGACAAGACAAAACAAGAACCAAGTGCACAGCATAAGAACAGGAGAAAAGGAAGAGGGAGAAAGAGAGAAAGAAAGATTGTGTGTGTTAGAAACCGTACAGAGGAACGCCACAGGCAGTGCACATTGCAATGGGTCACGGACACAGACACCACCACCACACGATTAGTACTTTGGAAGCAACAGCACCAAGAATAAAACCATTCTGAAAGCAGAAGTCTGGAGTAGATAAAAATAAAATGCTTTTCCAAACAAAGTCTAAATTTGCAATACACCAGTGTTACTTCAATTTTAGTCAAGGTGCATCTAATCACAAATACTTCCATTTTAATGGCTTAGCATCTTTCTTTAAAAGTGCTTCATGACAGGTTCAAATTTTAAGCATGTTTTCCCCATAGGAGGAAATCTTCCTTCTTTTCAAAGAGCAGTTATAAAGCAGCACTACATTAGGAGCCTGAGCATTACTTTATAAAGTTTTCTTGTGAAATAAGCTTTTATGCAACATTATTTTATTCTACCTTCCCTCTGTGACCTCTTTATTACACGTGTGCCCTTTATCTACATTAACAAATCAAAATAGGTGGTGTAAAAGAAACCTATCAAGTGAAAAAGGTCAACTGTTAAACTAAAATACCTTTCCTATCTGAAATGTCAATCTCTTCACACATAAGATATTGAAAGGAATTCTATCTTCTAATTACTTTTTTCACTAACAATCATAGATGGATAAGCATACATAGATGTAAAAAACCTACTTCTGAAACTAGACACTGGATTTCTCTGTAGTCTGAATAAACTGTGACAGATGCCAGCACTTGATTTCGTAACTTTACGGAAAATACATTTTATTTTTATATTTACAGCATTTGTGCAAGGAGAACTGCATTATGTTTGTGCATGGTTTGTGCTAAAGCACAGGTATGTTTCTATGGAAATGAAGGAAGTACCTCTAAGTAAACTGATAAAAATGTAGAAGTCATCTTTAATTCAGCAATAGTGAATAAGTCACATGCTGTCAGTAACAGTGAAAAAGATGGTATTTCCCCACGTGACATGAACTGAAATATTCACGGTAAAATAAAAGTGGCACATAGCGTGCAAAAATATGACTACAAACCAAGAAAGTAAAAACTGATTATTACACAAGGGGAGCAGTGTAGAAATGTCACCATTACCAGCAAGGACCAAGTTAAGTGGCGTAAGATAAAAAAAATAAAGACGGAAGAACATACTTAAGAGGAAACAAGCAAAACTGGGAACGCAAGTTGTAAGGTAAGAGAGGAGAAAGGACTCCACATTGGTTCCAGATATGCATTTACTGGGGCATTCTTAAAACCAGTAACAATTATAAGACATGTGGGATGCAGCTAGGGTTTGCCCACAATGTAGAGATTCCTGCGCTAGTACTAAGTTAAGCCACAGTGTGGGCTTACCAGCTCAAGTCTGGACCAGTAAAAACTGCTTGAGCCAGCCAGGGTTCCTCTAGAGTATCTTCTCCTTCTAGTATGCCTCTACTTCTACAATCAGCCTGAGTGAAGCCAGCTCAGGGCTCCCTGCACTTATGCTAAGGCAACCCCTTTGTCATGTTCCTACAAGAGTTTCTCCCTCCTCAAGAAATGTAGGCTTTGCACTTACTCCTTTCGGCCTCCTTTGAAATTATGTTTGTTGGGTTTTTTCCCTCCCCTTTCATTTCCTAGCACTGTTCTCTGAGCAATATGTCTCAGATTCATTTGAGGGTACACCCAAACGCAGATCTGTCAGTTAAAAAAAACCAACACAAACAAAACCCAAAATGAACACCAGCATCTGGTTCTCTGCAGAGCAAGTAAACTGGCACCAGAGTTTAAAAGCCAGTATTATTCTATGGTTTTGTAAAGTAAACATGCAACATAACATGAGAATTGTTTATTACTGACCAAATAAAATACTGGATAAGTAACATTATACATAACCATATATTAACTGTCTGATTCATACTCAAGTGTAGCACAGTTAGCCACTATCATGAAGTTCTTGCTTCAAGAGCAACTGCATAAAACTTTCAGGCTTTGCTGCCCTCCTGTTACCTGAGGGATCTTGTCCATCAGCCGATAATGTAGCAGCACTTTTACTCCTAGCTAAGGAGGCCTGTGTGGGGGCGAGGAGGCGACTGATTACGCTACTGTCCAGAGGACTGAGCTGGGAGCGACGAGCTAAATGATGGGAACAAATCAAAAAGGATCCAACATGAAATCATATCATGAAAAAGACAAGCAGTACAAAGCAAAGGAAGGCTGTGAGCATTGTTGGAAATCATAACAGTTTTGGAAGAAAAATACTGAAGTCATGGAGAGGGAAATCCAAACTAAAAGCACAGAAGAGTTAAACATTGCAAGCTCTTACGTTGCACATCTTGTCCTCGGCTTGCTTAATACTCATCATTTTAATGTGCAAAGACTGGCATGCAAACAACAGAGATGAATGCTGAAGTCAGTCAAAATATGATTAGTTTTTGACCCAGCTCTATTCTCTAGATTGCAGGAAAGGTTGTTCTGACATAATAAACAGAAGACTTTCAAGTCAAAGCAAACAGTTATCGTCAGGCATCATTTGCACATACAAATTCACATGGACAGCACCCATCACCCTCCCATACAGGAAAGATTCTGAAGCAGAATATCGTTTCCACTGTTGGCAATAGCTGCTAAAAGAAAGTTTCAGAACTGTTAACTCAAAGGGAAAAACACGTTAGAGAAGTTGCTAGTCTTCAGGTTTAGGAAGAGTTCCTAGAAAAGAGGTTATGTGTAACCTAGTGGGGAATACGCAGACCAAAAGAGACTGCAGTGAGAACAGGTTTCCTCCTCCATTTGCATGCACAAAGTTTAGGCCAGCAGCAGGAACAGAGAAGTTGCTTTTAAATTGAGTAATGAAAGAGAGCTTAAAAAGCAAAGGTAGGATTTAACTAAGAATTGAACATATTAGTGACATTTTTACTGTATCTTACATTTAAACCTACCAGCTTTCAAATAAGTCTCTCTCTTTTTTAAGCAGAGAGACATTTTGCTATCTACTTAACAGTGCCGTTTAACAAAGTCAAAGTCTTTCTTACAGGACCTTTTTGTCCAAAGGGAGAAATGCTATTTTTACCATTTACAATTTTATCTTTACCACTGTGTAACTAAAAAGTCATTAAAAAGTCCTAAAAATTTAAGAACCAAGGAAACTAGTGAAAGTAAGCCTATCCAAACTTTGCTATGAATGGCTTTAAAAAGAAATATTCAGCTTTATGAAACAACCACCTGGTTTTTCTTCCTTTTTCACTTTTTCTAGTTCTGGAGAGGACTGGGGTTTACTACTCATTCTATTCAAAGATGTGCTCCTCTTCTTTTCTGTTCCTCCTAGAGACCAAGCGTAAGGAAGATTATTTTAAACAAGATATATATGATTTTTCTAAACTGCCATTCCCGTGCTTTGCTTTTGCCAAGAATCAGCTAAAACGACCGATCTATCATTATGAAGTGCTGTTTTCTCATGAGCTAAATGATTTGGCTACCATTTGTCTACTCTCCCCCCACCCTTCCACTTTCCAGGGGAATTAGGCTGGTTTATAGAAACAGATCCCCAATATCTGGCACTGCAGTGCACGGAAGGATGTTTCTGCCACAGTGCACAGGCCACATGCACAGCGGTGAAAGCCTGAGTAAAATTCATAATAAAACCAGGACATGGTTTAAAGTCAATATCAAATAGCCCATTTACTGCCTCCCACTTCACAAAACAAACTGGTTTCTAGCACCTTTCTGTTCCACCTGTGAACCTTTGAATGCTGACTGCTGAGAATGTGGAGGAACTTTGTTATTCAGTCTGTTTAATGAGGCGCTTCTCTTTGTGGTACCTGGAAGTAAAAGCGGATGGATTAATTATGTTGAAAAGCCTAGAAGTCCCCTCCAACACCAGTCCCACTTCCCTCAGATACAGAAGAGTAAGTCAGTCACTTTACAGTACATGTCCTTCAGAAGCAGGAAAACTGGATCAGGGAAGAATTACTCTATACAAAGCATCTTATATTCCTATATCTTACTGAACATAGCGACAGGACACCAGTCTCAAGAGACTTCTTGTTTGACATACCGAGGCCATCCTTGTATGCTTTTTAAAATAAATAAAAAATTTTAAAAGGCCATTGCTCACGTTCTGTATGAGCAAGAGCAAGCTCAGAATTAACACTGAACACAGCTGATTAAATACTCCACTGATCCAGGTACAAGCATCTTCCTCTGATCTCTGCATTCTGCTTCTCCACCTTCCCAGGCACACACGCAAGGCAGAAGCAATCTAGTTAATTCTGCAACTGTATTTTCTGTCATCTGAATTTAGCCATCGTTTACCAAACAGCCATTTGTTCTTGTGTGCCAGATCAAGAGCACAGAATCGCTCTAACTTGCCGTGGTGATCTAAACCAGCCAGTTAGTCAACTTCTACATCCTGACCACGTGGATCAGTTGGAGTCCTGTCCAAATTTCTTATATTTCAGGCCACCTGAGAATCCTTCATCCAAAGTGAACAAGGATTCACAAAGGCTTTCAAGGTATGACAGTAAATTTGAAAGCAATCCCAATTAGTTGATAATTAGTGACTTCCTTTGTTAGTGTCTTAATTTGTGCTTTACAGCCCTGTTTGACTCATACTCAGAGCTGAACCCTGCAGACACATTATATCATTTTAAATCACAAGCAGCCTCCAGTGACTCAGAGCCCCTGCAGCTATGCCAGTACAGATATATTCACTGACTCCCCTACCAGGCATACAGCGCACGACTACAAGTTCTTCTGCTGCATCATCTTCCAACATGAACCAGCAAAACCACTGTTAGCTGTGTCCATGTTAGGGATACTTCTAGCACAGCTCATTTGATCAAAGGTTGCAGGATTGACAGAACACTGCAGCACAGACGCTAGTTGAACTTGGTTTGATGTTAAACAGCTTTTAGCTTATTAATGCTTTTCATCATTTTGGAAAAAAAAAAAAAAACCACAAACATTTGGGATACAGGCAGGCTCCTATGAAACACTGGGAAGATTCCCCACAAGGAAGTATCAGGCTAAAACAGGCTAATATGTGCTCATGCAAATAATTTTTATTTTTCTTCACAGGTAGATTAGCACAATTCCTTGTGTTTCTTTTTTTTTTTTTTTTTTTTTTTGAGAAGGCAGATTGCCATGACTTACAGAATGTATCAGGATGGGGCAGAGGGGAGGAGACAGAGAGGAGACTCACATCTACAGGTTTACCAGAGTGGGAAAACCAGAGATCTATCTCATTCTCTACATCCCTGTTAAGACTAATTGCATGGTGCACATTTTAAACGTGACTCACTGCATTATGTGTGCAGTCAGGAGCTTCATCTACCCCAAAGCTGCAATTCAGAATGAGATTGGAAGCCACAGTAATTGGTAGATGATCTCTAGAGGGCAAACACTACAAGAAACCCTTAAAAAAAATAAAATCGAATCAATAGTTGGCTTCCATTCCATTTCTGTTCCTTGGTAGTCACTGGCACAGTAAGTAATCCAGAATGCTTGCAAGCAGTGGTGTGCACTACCAGTTTAAGAAATGCATAATTTGAGTATCCGTATTAATATTACACTAATTTCTTGGGCTAGGAAACAGTGTCAGAGCTGCCTGCTATGGCTATAACCGTGCTAGAACTCCGGGTCAAAACAGAACAATCTCCTCCCACCCAAAAATCTCCCACAGGTGTCAGGGTTTTTCATGCATTCGTCTCTATTTGGTTAAAGCAGAATTCTAATATTAAAAAGAAAGTGTCTGTCTATATATACAGGACTGGCACAACAGAAAGATGTCCAAACTAAGTTGATTTTTCCCTTCCCACAGGCAATCAAATGACTGAAGCCATCTAAGAGAACAAGGCAAACTTTATTTTTGTACTATTTCTATTTTGCTGAAATCTTAGGGTATAATTTGAAGCATGCAAACCCGTAAAGATGATGTGAAATGATTTGTGAATCAATCATTCACCAAGATTTGACTTTAGTAAAACAATTACAGAAATTAAAAATATAAAACCAGCAATTTTTACCGTTACTCTTCTCTTCTAATAGAGATCACATCAACTGGGTCAAAGCCCTGAACAGTCAAGCTGGATTAACAAATTGCATGAAATGCATTTGAGATCAAAATATGAAGTGAGTTACACAGCCAGGGAGGAAGAGGAGTATCATTCCACCTCCTCTCTCCTCCCCAAATAACAGTTAAGCAGTACACCTGCTTCCAGCAGACACACAAACACTTACTTCGATCAGAAGCATTTAAAAGTGCTGCAGATGATGACAACCGTTTATTCATGACAGATTCTGTCTGTTTGAGGTTTGCTGTGGAGGTGGACCGCTTGCTGGCTGTGTAAAGAAGTGCTTACTTTAGAATTCATCTTCATACCTGAGGAAGAACCTTGCATACATTGCTGTGAGCTAACTTTGGAAGTATTACATCCTGAAAGCTATTTCTAGTTTTGCTTAATGAGAAACGGAATTTTTTTTTTTTCCTTTGAACAGACTTGATACAATTAGCACCAGTTGTAATGTGCACAGAAAAGGCATTTAGTTTAGTGGAGTCATGCCAAGATTTTATGCATATGTATGCAAACAAGTGATTTTTAAACCCCGTGCTCCTAACATGTAAAGACAAAAGCTGGTGAGGTTGTGTGTTGTTACCAGACTGGTAAGGCAGAGAAAGTAACAACAGAACCTGAAAAACAGTAATTTCCTTCTTCATTCCTGCCACATAGGTATGTCAAAACAGTTTTTCAATCACTAGTTAACAAAAACAAAACAAAACCTTTTGGAGGGATAAAAGAAAGTCCTGAGGAGAGGCAAGAAAGCATTCCTATTTCTGATTGCTTCCCAAGGGTTGCTGTAACTATTTTAGAAATTTCCAATTTTTCTCTAAAAGCTAGTCCTTAAGTTCATGTCTCCTATCAATTTTGTAAGTTTACTACAAGCCAGATAAATACCTGCTTTTCAATTTCAAATAAGGTACTTTCAGGATGAATACTACTCCAGAGTGTGAAAGCCTTGGAAAAGTATGTACTTAGTGCTATGGAAACTCACTAAGCAGGAAACAGTAATGTACAATAAAGTAGTGTGCACTGGCACAATAAACACAGGAAATTCTATACATCAAACACAAGTAACCGATTTTGCTGGCATATTGGACAGCAAAGATAATTAATGTGAGCTCATTAGTGCATAAGTACCAAAGGAAAAAAGCAGCACTACTCACCACAGTGGCAGCATCTTTTCCCTTTGGCCAGCATGCTACAGCAGCTCCTTATAGCAAGAGCCAGGACATAAAGATTCCTATGGACAGCCCTGCCTCTGCATCGTGCTTTTGATACACGTACCCCGCCCAGCCTTCCTGAGCTAGGGGCCTCCTGCAAAACCACGTCAAGTGAAAACCAGATTTTGGAGCTGAAGCTATGAAAGTGGCAAGCTCCTGTCACAGCGAACAAGTGCAAACTCCCCACGGGATAAGAGGGAGAAAGGGGGATCTACTGAATCCATTTAAGAAATGGAAGATTTGAGCTTAGCAAATACTTTCACAATGTTACAAAAAAATAAAAAAAAGGGATTTTGTAAGTGAAGCCAGAGTACCAGGATAACTAAAACGGCCTTGAGAGGTTTTATATATGAAAATCAGGAAACTCACAATTCATGTAATTGGGTGTTTTCAAAGGTAAAGACTACCCTCTAGTGTTTGCTGTTAAAAAGAAAGTCTGGCTTCTGCCTGAACTCAAGTGTGTGAGTCTAAGGCCTCCAAACATCGTGGAGATGCTTCATACAAATTTCTCTTGGTTCAGATTAGGACTTCAGCACTTGCGTGAAATCTGAGATTTGCTCTATCACCCACTGAGACCCAGAGGGCAAAAAATCAAATCTTGCCTTGAGAAAAATTACACTGAGCAATGCAATTCTTTTCCAGCAAGTTTACAAATTCTGGAGGTGGGCTGTGCTGTTTAGTAAAGAGTTAAGTGATGAAACTTCCACTAGGAGACTCAAAAGAAAAAAGTCCAAACTAAACATGACTGGTCAAACAAAACAAACCAAAACAAAAGAATCTTTATTTTTCAGGGGAACAGAAAGCAGTGGTGAGGGCATCAGCTAGTATCTCAACTGATGCCTTGACAGAAAAAAGATCTAACTGGTAAAGGGTATTCATAAAGATATTTGAGTTTTCTTTTTCCAGAAAATTTTAGTTTGCATTAATTGGCTAAGATCTTAAGCAGTCAATGCTTTTTTGATCAAAACATTTGCAAATATGTGATCAGTAGCCTCAACTTTCTCCCTACCTCACCAACAGGACAGCTTCTGCAAACTTGAAAACTTTGGACAATTCACTAGGAAAAAAAGCTCTAGAAGACAGGCAGGATATTCTCCAGTAAGTTAGTCTGGTTACGTAGGTATTCACAAAATACCTTTTGAAAAATACCTCAAGTATCTTTTTCATTTTGGGGGGAAAGTTAGAATACTTACATCAAGGGATTTGAACTGGAAGAAGCATACAGCACAAGTCCCATGTGCCAGCAAACACCTCGGTTTTTTAATGGCAGGAGGAAAGCAAACTGTAGCAGCAAAGCCAAAGCAAGCATTTGACTGCCATGCAGCAAGGCTTGCAACTGGGTAAAGAGCTGGGAAACATGGTATCTTAAGAAAATCATTATGAGCAAGAGCAGCTCTCAATCCTAGCTTCTCACCAAGTTTCACTGAGAGAGGGTGCTGCAGCACTGCCTAGCCGAGGTTGGATAAAATTAGGCTAAATAAAGTAAGATTATCTGTCTCTCACTTGCTTCCAAATTTCTACTAGGACAAGGAAGCTCTTTATTTAGAAAGGAGAGACTCTGGCAGCCCAATTTCTATTCTAATAGCACTTGTCTCCACTACAGGTGTACCTGAACGTTTAGTTTTGCTTAGCAGTCATCACTAAACCTCCCTCATTTACAATGACTCTGTCATCAAGGATGCTTTATTACACAGCCTTGCCATTTCTCTTGGCAGACCCACACCCTGCATGTTCCATCTGGGCACTGACTGCAATAGCATTAATGTAACATTTGACTCCGGGGCTTTCATAAATTTTCAAATTTCAGGCCATCAGCGGGTATTTGGTGCAGTTTCTACGAATCTCATTCTGAACAGAAGACAGAATGGCTGATAGTTGGTGAAATGTTCAGTTACATGGGGTTTACTTTCCAGAACACACTACCTCTATCACCCACAAAAGCTGCTTTACCAGTCCATGTTCCTAAATATTACTGTTGACGCAGCCAGTTCATGGAAGAACATGTCTGATTTTGTATTTTTTTGCACAGCAATACAATAGACAAGAAAGACTTTCGTCTTAAAAGAACAATACTAAAGAACATTTGAAACCTGCCCCCCTGCAATGGTTTTCATTTTTAAGAAATGGAGCTTTTAATCCCAAATCTGCCACAGAAACTGATGGTGGGAAAATAGTATCATATTGAAACTAGACGTGCTGTTAGAGAAGGTGCATTACTCAGCCACAATGATGTAATGTAGCAGAGCTCATACTGTGTCATTTTTCAGAAGCCCAAAAGTAATTATTTTCTTTGCAACAATTACACAAATAACAGGTGAAAGGGACTGAATAAGGATTTTTTTAGAAAGTCAGCTGAACTCATACATCCCACATGGTTTGGGTAGATTTTAAGTAACAACTAAGTGAGGAGCTCCCAGAAAGTTAAAAAACTAAGAATGGTCCTGAAATGGGAATAAATATCAGTAGTGTGAATCCGATCATGATTTCACGTTACCCACCCCAGGTAAGACAGTTGTATGTTTGAAACCTCAATGTAAAGATGAGCACAAATTTAAACCAGTGTGGATGCGCTCAGTCAAATAATTCATTATCTGTTTTATCTCCACAGTCATTTTTTTCAAAATTGGTGCCAAGTTATTCAAATTGACCTACTGTAGCTGAACTTATCTGCTCCTCCTGTTGTACTTTATGATGCATAAGGTACAGCCTATTTTTATATCAGGAGCATGTTTGTTGGAAGACACTTTATTCTTAATGTGCTTCAGCAGCACTGTGGTTCAAATCTTCCTCCACGATCAAAAGGACAGACAAGACTCAATTCCTTGCATAAATTCAGAGAGAGTGAAGGATGTTATTTTATGTTATGAAGTTTAGCTTTAAAATTAGATAAGGTAGAAAAGAATGGAAGAGAAAAAAAAATAATGCTTTCCTAAATATGTAAGGCAAGTAAGATTTCCTAGTTTCCAAGTTAAATGACATTTGGTAATGTTGAATACAGTAATTGGATTTATATATGTATCCAAGGAACACATGTTAAACAGGTAAACCAATCCAGTCAAACTGGCTAATTTTTGAGAAAATTAGGGATTCATGCTGTGCAGAGAAAGGGTAGAGAGAAGTTAAATAAAATGCACATGCTTACGCTGTATTGCCAGAATAAGCCACAGTAGTTAAATCATACGCAGTCAGACTTTCATTGCATTTTCAAGTCTCATATTGTCAGCATTACGAGACAGCTGTATTGAATTAGTAATGCTGTGAGCATGCAGAGATTCTCAGAATTCAGATTTAGCTGGGTCTCAGCTGAGAGCTATCATCTTAAACTAGCTACAAGAAATAATTTTGCTTATTAAACATATAGCCTTGACAAACATCAGTGATCCAAAGCATTTCTACGAATGGCCCAGTCTGTGCACTGGGAAGTGCCAGAAATCCAATGAAAACACATTTACTATATAGAATTATGTTTAGATAATTGGACACATCTGATTTTGCAAAACCCTTCATGGAAAAAGTATCAAACTGCACAAAAGACCCATTCCCTTTCACAAAGTTTCAGTAAACCATCATTTGATTTTGCAAATGTTATTTCAGTTGCTGGTAAAACAAAGGAAAAAAAACCCAAACCAAGCCCTACCATGTACTTTTTGCAAATTAGGAAACAATGAAAGGGTTAGAAATTGCCCTTAAAAAAACCCCTTAGACTACTGAACTAATTTATATTCAAATACATACCACTAAGAATTTATCTTCTCCTCCCCCATGCTGTATCCAGTCATCTTTAAAAACCCAAATGCACATATCCTTTCCCTGAAGATTCCCTCAGGATGCCATGACCTAAGCTGTAGTTTAATTAGCTGGGAGGGATAGCTAAAAACATAGGGGAGTGCTTTCTACTTAGGGATCACATTTGTTGCACAGCTGGCCAAGATGCAGGAAAAGATCTATAAGAAGATGGTTTTCCCTAGTTTCAGAGAAACAAGAACTGAAGTTTAAAACGTTAGTAGTGAGTGTAAAACAATAGAAAAAGAACATTTTAGAAATCAATACCACCAGCTCCACCTTCATCTGCGGTCTGTTGTTCTGTAGAAGAAGAAGGTTTATAAGCTAAGTCACAAGGTCGAATAGCAAACAATGCACGTTAACCAAAAAATGGGGAAGCTGGGTATCATAATGATAATTTATATCCAAGCACTTTCAAACATGTTCTAAATAAACACTTAAAAGTCAACACTCAAGCTGACAGAAGATGACACTACTAAAACATACTCAGTATAATTCCACCAATTCAGAAGATAGGCTAAATTGAAGCATTTTTTGTTTTATTTTATTCCTGGACAATAACTTACATTAAGTTACTTATTGTCAGGGTCCTCCAGTTAGGTAGTGCATGAAAATATCCATTCCACTGCAATCCTGATTTACTGTTCTGCTTTCAAAATGTTTACAAGCAGAAACAGTTAATTGTGTGAAATAGGAGGCAATGTGCACTCAAGTTAAAGAGCATTAAAATGCATTACCTAACATATAATAGAACCTATTCTCCGAGAAGCTTGGGCACTGCCCACTGCATCTCCTTAGCCATTCCTGGTCGCTCAAAAAATCAGTTAGCATTCTGTAACTCTAAGGGAGTCTTTAAAACATTTTAGATGGAATATTATATTACAACTAGGTTTTCTGTTCTGTTTATCATCAGTCTTAGCACACCATTACATGTACTACATTCAAAGGACTCAATTATTTTAACATTGTATGTTACAATTCCCCTTATCTGATGGCTGGGGGCTGGCAATGCAATGCTGCCAGGTGTTGTATTTCCCATGTGGTTTCTCTCTAGGTCTTCCCAAAGTCAAAAGTAGCTTTAAGTCTGAGCAGTATTTCAGGGCAAGGACAGATACGAATCTTTCCCAAAGAGCTACCCATAGATCTGGTTTTAAGACCCAAGACAGGAAAGGATGCCCAGATCCCTATGAATAGTGCTGCACCTGCCAGCATTCACATATAATATTCTGTGATTTTAGCCATGCTAGAAAAGCTGCTACTTACCTGTTTTGCTCTCTGAATCTGGAGTTACAGATCCTCCCCATGACCATCGCTTCTGTCGTGTTTCCAGTCGCTGATTCCGTTCCAAGGTACGATGCATAACTGCTTCGTATCGCTCCTGTCATCAAACAACACCTCTATGAAGCTTTTGAACTACAAAGCACAGCTACGCCAGAAGACAAAATATAGATATTCCCTCCCCCCCCCCGGTATGATTTAAAAATCTGTTTTACCCATACTGTCTGATAACAAGCTTTTGTTATAAAAACTGCCATGCGAAGAATGTTAAGGGCAATTAATGGTTCCAAAACACTGCAAACATGATTAGGTTGAGCTAAAGCACAGATAATCTATTCTACTCTTTACTTAAAATAGCCATGAAACAGATTTCCTATTCAGTAAACAGCACTACTTATTTTCTAAATAGGGATGAATCCCAAACTGAGCAAAAATAATTGCTTAACCTTTAACTATTTATATTATGAAGTTATTTCTAAAAGGTGCTAAAAATTCTCCATTATAAAATACCAAGTATAAGGTTATTTGTATTTTCCGGGAACTATACAAACACTGATCCATGTCTTAACAGATAGTGGCATTAATAAAGATATGAAGAAACCAGAAATAGCAAGACATTAAGGCAAAAAGGACCAATCTACTCCAGACCTCAGCTGCTGACAGGATGAAGAGGACTGAAAGAAGTTTTTCTTTGGTCTCCAGGACTAGTAACTGCTAACGGGGGAACTTTAGCTCTTGTGCATAAAGATGAACTGTAACCATGCTAGACTGTTTTTTCTCCATAATCAGCTAGGTTTCCACACATGTGTCAACAACAGATTTCTCTTCTGGATTAGTCACATCCCAAGTGATCTTTTGAAGCAGTATTTACTGCTGATTTATTGCAGTAAGATAGCAAGGGGACTCATTATCCGAACATTTCTCCCTCTTGAGGACACAAGACTTTCACCTTCTTTCAACTCCATTTCACAACAGAAACTAGAAAAGTTGCAGTGTATAACAAAGTAAACTTGGAAGGAAAGGAGGAAGGATTCCATTCACTGACAAAAGACAAAATTAAAAGTTTTGGTTTGAAATAGAAAGCTTAGCTTCCCCTCTATTAAAGAAACCTGAACTAGAGTTTATCTAAGGTGCCAAAGTACCCAGACATTATGTAATCTGCAGATGGTATTTCCATGGAGGTATCTGCAGTGCAGTAATTCTTCAAAGTCATAGTTAAAGACACAGGCTTCACTTTACAAAAAACAGAAACTCAGTTATCAGCTCAAGACATCAATGCAGTAAGTGGCACAGCTATACAGAATAATTGAGTAACTGTGAGAAGACAGGTATCTCAACCCTAGCCACGGCTCGCTGTCTTCAAGACTCTCTTAGGCACAGAACCACTTATTTTTCCACGGTTATTTGCTATTGGGCTGCTGTTTCTACTTCATCTAAGGAAAGTGATTAACTAAATGAGACTTGTCTGAAGTACCAAACAAGAATGTCGGAGACTATGTATTTTTTGATGCACTTCTGCCTACTAAATTTATAAGTATAGATGGTATCTTGCTGTCAAGTATTGCCGTAAGATAGCTTAGCTTCTTTAAAAGTGAGTATTTTCTAATGTCAGAGTATGAAAGTCAAGATCTGTTTTCACTTTCTGGTTGAAACCAAGGTGTACAGGTCAAGTGCACAATATTTTCCCACCTGTCAGATTCTTCATGTATAACTCTCTATGTACAAGGTCATCTTACTCCAGGGACCAAGTAAAAGACAAGGTTAACACCAATCAAATACTCATTGGCTAGTCCTTGTCTTTCTTGATTATTCACCCCCCGTGGCCACTTACAATATATCCACCCATCCTCAAAATTACATGACTAAATGTACTATAGGCTTAGGGGCAACATCCCTTGAAGCATAAGGGATGCTTTTTGCTTAAAGCAGTTGCTTTATAGATGATGGTGCACTGGACTGCAGTCAAGGCCCACCCAAACATTTCTGCTTGTTCTTCAGCAATGTAAACTATTCCATGAAGTTCAAATGGAATAACAATCTGAACACACCCAGAAGCTTACAGATAACCAAACACCAGTGGAGAATACTGCCAGTCAAAAAGGGTAAAAAAGATGTATTGCTAGAACAACGTAATGATGGCTGGACTCTAAGGAACAGCCAGCCAGGCTTACATGCTCTTCATCAATGACCCACAGCAAGTTCTCACAACTAGCTTATGAAAGCACACATGCATATCATTCTTTTACTGCTGATACCCTGGAAATTAATCTTTTCAGAACTTGCATCACATTTAATCAGCACTAGAAGATCTACTCTTCAAAGGGGATGGCCTAACTTCATGTATTTATTTCCACCTTCAGCTTCTATTAATCTTGTAACAAACTCTGCAACTCAAATACTGCTCTGCTAGTCTATGTGCAGTCAAAGCAAAAGAGTCAAGTAAGAACAGTCAATACACAGCTCAAAGCAGCAAATGGTAACTACACAGATAACACTATCATCTGCACAACGTATAGTAACAAATTGTAATTTAGAAGAACTGAAAGAATGTGAGCCCCTGTGGGGCTCCCAGGAAGCAAGACAAAGAATTAAGAAAAGTCTAAGACCTGTCACCCACACTGATTTACAAACAGAATCTACAAAGTGCACTGAAAGGAATCCAGAAATCTAGGGACATGGGGTGGGGCTTTTGCTCATGTGAAAAACAACCAGTGGTCAAACAACAGCCACAGCTCCTGAAGTTCTGCGTGCCTCAGGTACAGCTAAAGCTAGGCCTCGGATGGGGAAGGAGGACATGCGTCTACATAGCCCGCTGTACAGAAGTAGAAATATTTTTATGTTCTAATACATTCAACCTTTCCATAACTTTCTATTTCACACCACTTCAGAGCATGTAATATAAGAAAATAATATAGGAGTTTCTTTAAAACTACAGAACTTAGACGCGTAGTACCTTTTCCTCCTCTATTTTTTGTTTTCTCTTTTCTTCTACTGCTGCCCTCCGTTGTTCCTCTTTCTGCTTCTGTTCTTTTAGCTTTCTCTGCCTTTCTTCTAATTGTTTTTCATACTGGAGTTTTGCTTTTCTCTCCTTTTCAAGGATTTGTGTCTCTTTGGCAGCTGTGAATTTTTAAGCAAAAATTAAAATAAAATGTAACTATTTATTGATACTAAAACACAAATTACAAGCAAGAGACTACCAAGCAAAATTATCACCACTTAAATCTAAAACATACAGCAAGATTAACTTGCAGTGCTGGATGACACTGCACATGACAACAGAGATACCTTTAATTCTGTCCCCAGGTTAGGCTGGAATTAAAACCTTTCCTGCCATTAGACTTTACTGCCTAGACAGGAATGTCAGGATATGTATATATCCTCTGTTAAGCATATACTTTTCTTGCCATCATAATAGTGAAGCCTTTGTAAGTAAGTAGTCAGTATCAAAGGGCAGAATTTTCTATGTTGTGATTTTCATTTTTTTAGAACAAAATATAATGAAAATATTTAAAGCTCTGTGTGACAAGATGGGAAAACCCCCCCAGTTACTGCATCCAAGTTGAAAATAGTTATGTCACTATTCTCCGCAGCCTCCATCTAGGAACAGCCTTGCACAGTTTAACAGGAAGCTTCAAGTCCTGTGACAAAAAGCTAGTGGTTAAATACAGTAGCAATATTTTCTGTGGCTAGACAGATGAAACGAACCGAGAGATCAGATAATTATACCAACAATGTACAGGCAGTATCTACATAAAACCCCCAAAATACTTGTGAATTTATATGCTTCCTAGTCCTATCCTCTCTCCATGTTAGGATAACACAATCATTCCCATTCCTATGTGTTTTTGCTTTTTTGTTACGAAACAAACACACTGGCCAGAGAGACACCACTCCTCACAAGCTGGGAGATCAAGAACCAGGACTGCAGGGCATACTGTGACCCTTTCATCTATTGCTGCACATACACGCACTGATTGGGCAAGAGTTTTATGCTGTTCTCTAGGTCTTAGATTCTTTGCTAAGAAAAAGCGTATGCTGCTGACACTTCAATCCAGGAGTCATTTCAGTGTGCCAGGAAACAAGGGAAGCAGTGTTCAAGGCAATCAAGCCATTCAACTAACTAAATTTTGTTTTTCTCTGAATCAGCGTTCCCCAAACCTCAGCCTGCAGGGCTACGGGAAGCAGTTCTAAGCTAAAAGTTACCATTTCAGAAGTGTTTTTCTTAAGGCTTTCGATAAGCAGTTGGCTAAATTTGCTTGGTGGTCGCTAAGAAATGGAAGGTCAGAAGGGACATACAGCTTCAAGAAGCTTATAATCTCTGGAATGATTTCCTCTCAAATCTAATACTTCTCCATTCAGGTTCACAGATGCTCATTGATGCAAGACCAAGAGCAGACCTTGTCACTTGTCCCCAACAAGCTGAAAAGAGTGGCTGAATGAGGAGTAAGAGAGTAATTTATTCCTGTATCACAAATATTTTAGGAACTCATATTTTAAATGGAACATGAAAATACCATGTTGCTTTTCCCGCTCCTCTCTACGCTCCCTGGCTAGTCTTTGTCTTTCTTCTGTTCTTAGAGTGGAACCATCTATCACTGTCAAAAGAAAAATTGAAAACACATAATTGTCAGTTATTTTGAAAAGGCAAATCCAAATAAAAAAGTTGTAGGTCTTTACTATCAAAAGGATTATGGAACATCCCGAGAGATACACATACCACCAAATCACTGCACTCTTTATGTAGACATTAAGGAGGTCATCTGAAAAATTCCTCTTCCCCCTTTCTGTTCCCGCACAACAACAAATGCGCTATTTTTAATAGGTGAAGCAGAAAGCAGACACAACATTAAAAGGTCCAAGGTGTACAGTCAAAAGAAAGCCTAAGCAGAAGTCAGACATGTGTGAGAACATACCCTTATTCCAAATTCAGCTCTGATCCCTAATCCTCATTCTTGTACATATTAATTCTTATGATCAAGAATTACAGGAATCTAGGAAAATTCTAAGAAAACTCTCAAATCTGAGAACAGATAGTTCACCTGTTACAACAAATTCAAGGTACTGTAGGATAGCTACTTTGCAGGCTAGGCAAAACCAAAAGTGCTTGCATCTTTGTAGGTATAAAAACTTGAGTTTCAGCCAGAAGTGAACTGGTAACCTGACCAGAGCAAAAAACCCCAATTTATCTTTGTTGTTATGCACTGGTAAAAACATAGGTAACTTCACCAACTGAACTCTATCATCAAAACCAGACCTTCAATAAATCTACAAACCATCTACCAGGTGCTTTATGCTCTGATGTCTCCTGAAGAATGAGTATCAAACTTCTTTTTAAAAGATGTTTTATTAATTCCCTACTAACTCTCCCTTGTGAAACTAGTACTTCATTAAGAACAATGACCAATAATTATACCTGGTTTAGTTGCCGTCTTTATATTTATTGAGGTCTGGACTGCAACAGGGCTAATGCCACTTTGGCTTCTTCTTTCTTCTGCTATGGCTTGGGCTGCAGCAACTGTGAGAAAGAATCATTCCATATTAAGAAAAGCTCTACTACCAAAACTCATGAAATAAATATCTAAAATAAACACATAAAATTCTACTTGAGGTTGCAGATCTTTTTATTAAATAACTAATTTGGGACTGCTCAATTTGTAAGAAGAAAAAACTTGTGAAAATGAGACTTCAGACCTAGCACAGCTTTTCTTTGTAAAAAAACAATAGTTACTAAACTTTATGTTTTAAAATGTGTAGCAGAGGACTATAGAGTTTCAAAAAAATCAAACATTTAAGTTTTCTAAGAAGAAAAACAACACTCAGCAGAGTTATGAGTCTGACTTTACGCTTACTAAAAACTCTGCTACCACACGTGTATTTGCAGGCTAAGCACATATATGCAAGAGTCGATTAGCACTGGAACAATCATACTCCAACAAGACTCAAGCAGGGAAAGGTTTATGAAGTCCTTTCATTATTTCATGATATGAAACAAAGGGGATTAGCTGCAATAGTAAATCATTACGGAATGCTTACAATGTACTTCTAAAATTGGATCTTCAAAAATAAGTTTTAATTATAAATTAGACTCCAAAACAGTAATTTGAGCATTTGTGCAGAGACCCATTCACCTTATTCGAGTTTCACCAAGGTGAGTACAGTGAACCGCAGGGCTACGACTCCAGGTTAATCATACAGAAATGAAATGCTAGCAATATTAATTTCACTACATAATGAAATCCATTAAGAAGTCAGGGAGACTAATTTACTCTATCACCTTCCACAGATTTTCTTTACTTTGGTATCAGCTTTCACTTTAATCACCTCGTAGAGTGTGAAGGTGAAGCGTTACAGGGAAGGCAGGCAGGGCAACCTGTTAGACAGCATTACCCCATTTTCCTGCACAGCGTTGAACAGGAGCCTCCTTACAGCAGTGACACCTTGTTCTCACCTCGGCTGACAGACAAGGGGAGAACAACTTGGTTCTTACAGAAAAGCCCAACTTTGGGGGAAGCAAGAGAACACACCACGCAACCAACCAAACAGGATAAAGCAGAAGTCGATGCCTGTTTTAAACAGAAAAGGCAATCCACCAAAGTAACACATCACGCGCCCGCCGTGTGATTTCAACCATAATGTGAAGGACAAATAGTAGAATTTGGTGGTACATTTAAAAAAAGAAGACGACAGCTTTGCCAGTGATCTCAGGCTTCCCTTTAATAGAGTAGCGCAGAATGCAAAGGCGGAAGGAAGAGCCTCCCTCTTCTCCATGCATTGCCATGACAACTAGTTGTGTCATGGTAATAACCCTCTCTAAGGCTGCGCCCAAGAACAATCTCCTCAAAGTGTTTAATCCCATGTGATGTCAGTGATAAATGCTGATTACAATACTTATTCAGCAACTCTAAATTGTCACCCGCAGCTGTTGCCATGTCTTGAATTAATTTTTCATTGCGGCACCAAAGAAGTCTTCCTCAGTCCCATCCCATCCATCTCTGAGACTCTCTTCGAACAAGTCAGAGACCAGATACACCACGACACGGTAAGATTACCAACTGGCAAAGAGAACAGTTAAAAAGGGTCTCGCTGTAACTTCACTATGTAGACCAAAAGTCAGTCAAAATGCTGATTTTGTACACTGTTTCACATCACGTGGAAGGCAATCTAGCCCTAAAATTCATGAACCGGAGAACAACAAAATTATATATTCTCAATACAATTAGATGTGAAAATAGTCTAAGGAAAAAAAGCCTACTGCGGGTTTTCCTGACAGCAAAAGCATACAGCTAGGGCACTTGTATCCAATGACACCTTTGTAGGTCACAAAGGCTGAAAGACCATAAGCTTCTTCAAATACCATTTAAAGTTAAGACGAATACAGAAATCCAGCTGCATCCTTTCTTCCACCTCCATCAGCGAGGGAGGCAAGGCAGGAGGTGTACAGGCAGAGCGAGCCAATTCAGCCCAGCCCTGCTGGGAATGAGCCCGACAGAACAAATTCACCCTACACCTGCACCAGCTTTAGTTAAGACCAACACTGGAATTTTGCCTCAAGTCTCAAAGTTTAAACATCCAAGTTTCTGTAACAAAGTTACAGTAAGAAACAAGCTGCAATTTAAACAGGTACAATATTCATCTTATTTTACTTGCAGAAGTATTTTATTATTAGAAATCTTGCTGAACAAACCAGTCATAATGGATGTACGGGATTATGTATTTATTCATTTAAAAAAAGAAACAAACACTTGAATAATGTTCATGATTAAAAGGTACCCATTTAAAAAAATGTGTCATATCTGCAAAGCAATTAGTTCATCTTAATTAATTAAGGTTGCAAAAAATTACTTGAGGTTCTATAGCAAAGTGGGTTACAGAAACAGTACAGCTTGCAAAGGACACAGAGGTGAAAAATGGCTAGAAATACTTAGCCAAAGGATTTTGTATGTCAGGGGTTTTTTTCCTATGTCAGTTAAAATACTTATGTTCACTGCTTCAATGCTTCATTATTTGCATAGAAGCAACCTGCTTTCAAATTTGAAAGCAGCAGATTTAAAGGCACTAGGAGTGCACCTTTGTGTTACACAGAAGCAATCCATTTAACTCACAGAAAGTTAGAATTAAAAGCAAACTGGGGACTTAAACAAAAGTTTATTAAAAGGGGAACAGCCATGACATTAGATGCATCCCCAAGATGTGTGAGCTCAACTTCACCAAGTCTCAGGTCAACAGACAGGTTTTATAGCCCTTGTCAATTTTGTGGTAAATTCATGATAAATTATTTATGGTAAATTTATGACCAAAAATCTGTAACTTTCAAAATCAATGTTCTACTACAGTAAGAGAAAATGAATTGCATTCTGTTGTACTCTGCAACCTTTAAAAAAATACAGATTTTGTTTTGCTTTAATATGATTTTAAAAAAATCTTAATTTTTAATACATTTAAATATTCTTTGACACAGATGCCTATAATTTTTAGCCTAGTTTTCCACAATGAATGTAGCAGTCTGCTATGAAGCAAAGCTTCACTGAAAATAATCTTCCACAAAAATCAAAATATCTCTTTAAAATAAGCCCAATAATACTTGTGTAATCAACCAGGATAGCCCAGAACAGGAAACCAGTTAACAACCATTTCACTACAACTTGTGTCATGTGCTGTATTACTGGAGGATGCCTTCGTGGACATATTCAGCAAACTTCCTGGAGAAGAAAAATTCTCTCGGAGGCAAATTAAATCTCATTTCTATTCTGAGCATCCCCTCCCACAGCACTAAAGGCTTTCACAACTATAATTTGTGATCAGCATATGTGTGCTTATTTTACAGTACTCTACCTTTAAATACTTTAGCTAAAATTATTAAACATACAAGCCACACAAGCGGCCAATAGTAATATTTGCATTCATGCATAATAAAATAAGGGTATTTGGAACATAAAACAGTTAGGCAATCTGGGAAGCAGTTTTCCTTCTGCACCCTCATCACTGTTTGGCACTATGTGTCTGGCCAAGCGTATCTGGGATAAACCAAACCAACGGAAGCACCAGGAAGAGGTGCTACAGGAGGTGACATGCCGGAGACAGCCGACTCCTTCTCCACCTTCCAGGTCCCAATCACGCTGACCGCGCAGGTACGGCGGTGCCTCCCTTGCGCTCAGCATGACGGTACTTCCCTTCGCCGATCGGGTTTCCAATATGCCCTGAAGAGACCGGTGCTAAAAATAAAACTTCATTTCTATTTCAATCCTTGCGCTGAGTTAATACCCTTGGCCCTTGCCAAGACTGTCAAAGGACCCGCACAGTTGCTGTTCTTAGTAAACCTCATTAGGCACTGAACTGGCTCCATCCCTGTGCCTAGCGAGCTTCAGGGCTTCCATCCCATCACCTCTTCCGCCGTCTGTGACCTGGCTGGACGCTGCCCCGCTTGCTCTTCCCTTCCCGTGCCAAACCAGAAAGGAGAGCAGAACATGCTGACTTGCAGAGCAATCCTTCTGGTTCTTATGATTTAATGACTCATTATGCAAAGCAAACAAACAAAAAAAATCCCAGACTAAGCCTTTGAAACAAAAGTTACCAGGTCTGCTGAATGTTAAGCATTGTTACCAATCTAAGTGTTTTCACAGAAGTTTAAAGCAGGTAACAAGAAGCCAATAAGCAATCCATAAACCAAAAGTGAACTTCCCAGCAAACCAGCTCTGATTTTGTAGCAAACTGTGTCAAATCTGAAAGATGCCATTTTTGTCTTGCTCCACTACAGGCAGCTTCTGTCAGTCTAGTGGAGAGCAAGCAATCCTTTCCAGTAACACTGCTCAGATCCTTTTTCTTTTAATAATTTTTGTACATGTTTTCAGGAAAGATGAGGGAAGTCAGCATTCAAGTTCGAGATTTCTGCGCAGTCTTTTAAGCTGATTTCCACTCATTAATTAACACAGGTTAGGACAAATGGATGCAAGATCATGTTAGATGCTTTAAAACTGGGTATTGATTTTACACCATTACTCCCTGTTTAAAGGACACCAGAAGAAGGATGCACCCTCACACAAACAGGTGGACAACACAAAGTTTCTAACAATGAACAGAAAAGCCGTCTCTGTGCATTCCTCTTTTCCCTGCTTTCCCCTTTCTTTCTGTTCCGGTTGATCCTCACGTCCCATCTTTGGGCTGCAAGGTCTGACAGGCTCCACAACCGAACACATGAGCCCCCCAGTAGGCACCTTCTGACGGACCAGCTGGAAGGCAGATGGTTCTCCTGTTTTGTCTGGGTAGTCACCAGATGGGAAGCACACAGATCTCCAGAAAGCAGTGCATGCTGTCTCTCAGCTTCAGCAGGCCAGAAGAGCTTCCTGTTGTCTTATCCTTATTCCAGACTATTTGCACACTTTCATTCCATATTTATCCCCTGCATGGGATACCTGTTGGGGTTTTTTTTTCCACCTTTATGTGCTTTCCTTCCCTTAAGCCCATTTCTGCAGCTAATTCTGTACAACAATCTGGTTTTCTTCCCAACGTTCAAGGCAGTTTAGGGTGATTTCTTCAGTTCATCACAAGTATTGATCCCAATGGAAAACTCTTGACATAAGCATTCCTTTGTAGTATATGAATTAGCATCTCCACAACTAAGTATTTGAGACATATTTGCAAGAATGTAAGTTTTTACTTATCCTTAAACATTCACAGTCAGATTTGGAAACAACAACAACAACAAAAATCGCATCACTAGCAAAACACTACTTATTTCTTATAAGGAAACCTACAAAGATACTGCTGAAGCAATCTCAAAGACATGCTACCGTATTCATTCAGCCTAGGGCATGTTCAGAGAGGCACCAGGAAGGTTGCTAGTTAATTTGTGGGTTGATCTCTGTACACTTTTCCCTAAGGGAAGCACATAATCTAAACCAAACTTGAATGTAATACAAGCACAGACCAAGGAATCAAAATTTGTCCTTAAAAGAATTGGCAGCCATCTCCAAAAACTTCCTACAGTCTGAGATGCTATACCATTGTTCAACAGCCACATAAGGTGAGTACCATCCTTACTTCAAACCCTAGTGATACGTAGTGTGAATGTATCTCCTATGGAGGTCTTACTGATTCCCGCTGTCACTCGTATTCTCCTATTTTAACCTTGCTCACACTGCTCAGCCAAGAATTATGCTTCTCTCTACTTAATGGAAAAAGCAACTGCCAACACAATGCTTAAAGAGGACAAAGAGATGTCACCAGCTCTTGCAGAAGCCATCATAAGGTTGGTAAGAAGCACTGCCTGTACTGCGTACACAGAGCTGGCAAGCTAAATTCACCCCCTTCTCTGGAAAAGACGCCCGGCTTCACAATTTGGGGTTCTTTATTTACCCTTCATTTTGGGGTAAGGTATGTTATTACACACTCGTGACTTGAAAGAAATTAAACTGAACCATGGCAGATACTCTACTCTCACTCACTGGCTTTTTGCTGCCTTCACCTTCCCCTTTGCCACTCTCTTATTCCCCACAGTTCTCCCTCACCTTCCCAAAGAAAGGGGAAAAGGCTTTGCATTCTGCACGATCCACTTGTCACTTTTTTTTTTTTTAAAGAGCACAATCTTTGACAAATCTCTTTTGATACAATACCATGATTTGTACAAAAAGGCCTTCCAAAGGGGACACTTTTCCAATTCACTCATTCCCAACTCTCTGTAAGCTTTAATGCAACTCAAATAATTTCCCTGCTCTGCAGGGAATTAGTTATTAATCTGTTTATTGCATTGTGCTTACCAAGCTTATCTGCACAATGACCTCTCTTTAGAGCTGGATGCTTCCTACACAAAGGATACACAAGCCTTACAGTCCCAATTGTATTCCTTAGCAAAGGGCCATGCATTGCTGCTGTTTCTTTGCTGTCTAGAAGCACAGTCTTAGTAAGACACAGCCACAGGGAAGCCAGAACTTTGGAAAGGTTGGAACGCTCATTATGTTTCTCAATGAAAAAGCAAGGCACTAAAGTATTTGGACTCTCTGTAAAATTCTCCACCAGAATACATTAAGGTTGCATTTTACATGTAAAGAGGATAGTTCTGCACAAAGTTTCTGTGGGTTGGCAACTACAAACTCTTCTCACCAACTGCAAAGCAAACAGAAATTGCTTTCATCCACCTTGAGTGATTTCTTTTAAAGATATATTAGACACTGTAATGCTGATGCAATAAACTATGACTAAAAGTCCCTTGTGAACCTTCCCAAGTGTAACAAATTCATATTTACCTGTTTCTGCACAGTGGAAATTCCAAAATATCTTAATACACTGGACTAAAATGAAAGCAGTTTATAAAATAAATATGCCCCTACATCATTTCAAGTGGATTCACTGTGAAATGTAGTAGTCACGTGACATAACTTAAATAGGAGTATACAGATGAAACGCTCCAAACCTGACAGAATTAGACACAGGTTTTACAGCTACAGGACAAAAAAAAAAGTAAAATGGTGGAGTTTTAAACCCAGAGTGGAAGATAATTAGTAGCCATTCTGCTGTACAGGTAGATGATTTTCTTTCTTTACTAACACTGTCCAGTGTTTCAGGCTCCTGGAGTATATTGGGAAAAAAAATCCCTTAAAGTTTTTTGTCACTTACAATGGACTGGCTTAACAGATGTCAGAGCAGTCCCACTTTTAACCTGCACTGGATGGTTTAGTTCCCACCATAGTTCTAGCTCAAGTGTCAGCAAAACCTAGACAGTCACAAATCAACTAGCTCTGCTTTACTCCTCCAGCTCTTGGAGGCTGCCTTAAATTGACTTCTGTTCACACTCTTGCATAGTCACTGAAAAAAGTAACTTTGAGACAAACTTCTGCTCTCCTCTTTCACATCTGTTTTCCCCATTGTGTTTTTTCTTTCTTTTGTATTGCACTATCCTTAACACTGGAAATCAGCTAACTTCTATCTGCTACTTCCCCCTTTCCTGAGCAGTCTGCTTTCTTTTTCTTGCTCGAAGCATGTTCTTGTAAATGCTTTTGTCATTCTGTTTGCAGGCTGGCTATTGTTTAATACACCCAGCCCAAACAATGCCAGCAAAGAACACAGCCTAGCACTACAAGTCACAACTAACTTGAGACAAACCCTGTGAAAACACCATTTGGAATTTTCTTTAGATGGAAGGATAATAGCTCCTTTACATGGCAGCAGTGAAAACTACTGCTTTTGCCTTTTACACATGATACATTTCTTATGGGAACTTCAGAGCTCATTCAAACACTGTCTTTGCTTCAGAAGAAGAGGGACTGTATTGGCATTTACCCCCAAGAGACCAGCCTCCAGACTCAAATCAAATCACTCAATGCATCTGTGCACCAGAACAGTGCTGTGAGACTCCAGAGTGTGTTTAATTCAGCAAACCCACTGACTAAAGCAGAACACAGTGGTACAAAATGTAAAAGGAATTAAACTGTAAGTTTTCTTAAAACTATATGCTTAACCTAATTAAAACAAATGAAAGCTCTGAGGCATTCCACTACAAGTAATGTAAGGCCCCAGCAAAGTTGTCATGAATCAGTCCTTCCCCCAAAGAGCTTAAAGAATGGGTAACTGAAAAATGACAAACGGGTGTAAAGAAACCCAAGCAGGATACAAGCACAGAAGATACCAATAACAAGACTGTATTTTTGCTTAATTCATTATCTAGTGGCACAAAGTCTTTCAGAGAAATCTGAAAGTAAGGTGATACTCGCTGATCTGGTCTGGAGACAACCATCCTCAGTTTTGAATGGCCAGAACACAACTTACGTATCATTGATCAACACTGTGCCACAAAATTATGTTCCTTTAAGAAATTCTCTTGGCAAAACTAAGCAGAGGATAAACTTTCAAATGAATAAATGTGTTCTGTTAAATTATGTTCTTTAAATATATAAAGATTTCTACAGGATTTCTGTATTCTTGAAGCCAATCCCTCTCAGACTTGCAAAAGGAATTTTAACACTTGGAAGCTTTAAAACTTGCCCAGAGAAAGCAATTCACAAGCCACTACAGTATTTTTGCTCCCTCCCTAGGTTCAGGTCAGTGCATTTAAAGAGCAGAGGGTTTCTGTAAATTAAGAGACAGTTAAGTGCTCATAAAACAGTATTTTAAAAGTTCTCTGTGAACTGTGAATGCAAAAAACACTGCAAGGAAAAGGAAAGACAGAGGTATTCTGAGCACTGCTAGTGGTAACTGTTTTCTTCAAAGACAATTTCAGCTGTGGATCCTTCACCCAGAAAGCAGAAGTTCAAAACTGACTGGAAAATGAAAACAATTTAGAAGAAAACAAATGTCGAGCAACCTGACCATCCTTTCTTAAAAGCAAACACTTGTGTCCACTTAAGTAGCCTGTGACCATGACAGGCATATAGGGTGGATAGCTGAGGCATTATGCAGGGCAGCTGAGGCTTCTCTTTCAAACAAAAACACATCAAGCAACATTTGATTTTTCTTCCATCAATCCCACACTCCAAACAAGTTAATCACCAGCATCTAGAACGGTTTTAATTATTGGACAAGCATATGCGAGCACATTGAAAGCATATCATCAATTACGAATTACCTGGTTGTAAGCTGCGTAATTGGAAGCTAAATGGTGCTAATTTATTTGTGGTAGACCAGGAATTGGAAATCCCTGGTTTTGTTTTTAAAATATTGCAAGTCATCTGATAAGTCATATTCAGAGAAGTCACTAAAATTGCATGCTCAGCGTTTTATTTGTCAGGGTATCCTCTCACAACAGGACCGCAAGCATCTCAATTATTTAATCAAGTTTAGACACAGGCAGCAGCATTTTATACCCCTACGATTATGCCTAACCCAGAGTATTTCTTCCATTTATCTCATAGTAACCTAGTGCTTTTCTTCTTAACTCTCTTATCACTTTTAAGAGCTGAGAATTAATAACAGCATATCAGACTTTAAACGTTCCTCTCTGTTTTGGTTTTGAAAAACACAAGTTTATAAAGAAGCAGCAGTTACATTTTAAGGCTGTGCCCAGTTAGGGACAGTACAAGCCACAGCATCTCTGGGCTCTCACCATTAGAGCTGTGATCCTTGCAAGTCATTATTTGTTTAATAGTTCCATCTGAATTGAAGCATGGAATCCAAATTTATCTTTTATAATTTTAACACATGAAGAAATATGTAGAGAACGGAACATTCTGTGTAAGAAACTTCCGAAAATATGCTGTATATGCATATGGTTTCAATCTATTTATTTATTTATTTATTTTTGCTTTACAGCAAGGAGGGTATCTTTCTTGGATACATTTGGAGAAATCTCAAGAATTTAAAGTTTTAAATTAGAATAAAACCTTTTTTATAAACCACTTACAACTGGAAGTAATCTTCAAAATGTTAAGCATCTAATACATAGCATACATCTTCATGAATGAGCATTAAATTATCCCTAGTCCATACTACTGCATTTCCATGAACAAGAAGAAAATGAAATTAAGGCTCACAGCCTTTACAATTACATTAAGTTCTCTGCCTGACTTGGGAATGTTCTCTCTCACCACTGGGATCTATGTGAAATCCAATTTCTGTGGAGTTCCTTACATTTATCACCTTGGCACCCTGTAAAGCAGTGTAACTACTAGTTCCATGCAGGGAAAAAAGATGAAGCACAAAAAAACCTTAGACCTTCCCCAAAGTTATTAGGAGTTTGACAAAACAAGAAATTAAAGGCAGACCTAGTGAACTCCAGTTGAATGCCCCAGTCCTTGGGCCACCTTTGCTCTGCAGATGGAACATGTGAGTCATTTCTACAAACACCACCAAGTAAACCAACAACTGAACGCTGAAGATGCTTCTACTGTAGCACCCCCATGCTATCAGAAATCTGGCAAAGGAATACTTTCCCTGTCTTCCAGCTTCCCAGAGAAGTTTTAAAGCCCACTTCTGCTCATAACCACTCTGTAAAACCCAAAGGCTTTCAAGGATCCAAATTCAAAAGTAAATTCTTTCTCTCTTCCAGCAAGCAGCTCTGATGCAGAGGTCAATTATCGATTGTGCGACTGACAGATGCTTCTGGATCCCAAAGTATTTTCTCTAGACAGCACTCACCAGCTTCTGTTGTGGGACTTAGCCACCAAGCCTCTGCCAAGGAGTTCTCTAGTACTTCCACAGGTGTTGGTATGAAGTTGTGTTCTTAAGTTACATTTTAGAATTATTAGCTAGAGACCAGACAAAGCTGTGCATGTTCCTGACTACTTGCTTGAGCAATGAAGTTTCACTATTAGTTATCCATCCATCCAGCCTTCTTTTCATGCCAATTCTGTATGTATGCATTTGGTAAAGAAGTTACCAGGAACTGTGCTCCAGGCAACAGGCACAGTGTCACTTTTACAGGGAGAAACAACTGATGAGACGGAATGAAGCTGTTATTTTATTAGACAACTTCCGACAAACTGGGCTTGGCCATGCAGGTCATAGGAATTACGCCTGCAGCTCAATTTGTTGAAAAAGGCATTTCATTTTTGTTCCATGTCTTGAGACAGGTTTCCCAAAAGATCATCTAGTTCTTGGAAAGGAAAATGACACATGTAGTACTTTAATATACTGTTTTTAACAACCTTCTCAGCAGTGATTCAACACACTAGGGGAAATCCTAGCAACAGTGAAACCAGGCTCTGGCAAAAAGCAAATACACATTCTCTACCACTGATATTACAAAAGACAGGATAGGAGATTTTAGCATTTCAGTGAAAATTAAGATAAAACAATAGATGTAGGCTACAAGAGCTTAAATTATATGTATTTTTATTCTGATTACCCATACCATTCAAGAAAAACCTCCCTTACTGGGTAAACCACAAGGAACTGACTATTCCCCTCTTCTCAAATCTTAACAAGCTCAGGAGTGCTTAGGGTATTAGAATATGAGAAAAAATTCCTCTTCATCCTTGAAGGATGACAGCAGCAAGAATGGACTAAGAAACTGCCGTTTATGCACCACTATTTCACAGTATACAATCACAATTAATTTCTAATGTTAAGTGATGTTCATGCATCAATTACAGAAATGTTAACTGGCTTCTAGTTGTAGTAGCAAATTCTGCTTTTTGTCCACCTAAAGGAAGTAAAATTGGACAAGTGTAAGGGCAGAAAATGATTGCAAAGGAACTGCAGAACTGACACAGCAGGCATGATTTGTCCTGCAAAATCTTAATTACAGTTGATATTCAAAGAAAGAGAAACACCTTTTCCTTACCTCAATACTAGCTTGAATTGGCAAGAAAAAGATTTTTCTTTAAACTTACCACATTGGTACAGAATTTAGTAACAAGTGGCATCATGGGATTCTACACTTTCAAGGCCTAAAATAATTAACAAGCAGAAATCAGCCACAGATCATACCAGTATCAAGAGGCTGGTAACAGAGAATAGAAGCAGGGAACAAGAAGCTAGCAGTGTTGTAATAAGAACTCACAAAAGGCACCTACGCAAAAGGTAACAAAAGGTATATGTACACCACCTAGTCACACTACCAGAGCGAGCCATGGTTTCTCAGCAAGATGCTGCAAATTTACATTTATTGTCTTTAAATGTGACATTCCCAACCAGAAGCTCACTGGCAAATGACTGAAGGTGCACAGCACTGTATTTGTTTTGCATAGATGTTTGTTCTGCACATTGATTAAGATGCCAAAGTACATAATTGCCTACGGACCAGCAGAAACTGGGTGCAGACATTCTAGTTAGCTGGTATTTGGAACTGAGAAGCTCCCCACAGAGCCAACTGAGCTTAGAAAGGCAGAAAGCTATGTAACTCTCTGACCTGCTGGACGGTAGCGTGGGACCGAACGAGGTTCCTCCTGCGGTCTTTTTTTTCCTACATCTTCTCCAATCAGCTGTGGTGTCAGACTTGGTTGCCGCTCTCAACTTCTCCAAACAGGAGCAAATACAGTGGCAATCATCTTGCAAATTCCACTGTTAACCACCAGACTGCGAGGATGATTTCTAAACATCAGTTGCTTTCCCCAGAGAGTGAGGGAGTGCTACTGACAAGAAGTCACAGTGGCCTGTACGCTCACAGCCAGTATTCCTTCAATTCACATTAGCAATGAGTTGATCTTCTAGCATGTAACTGCTAGAAATGCATTCTACGTAAATTGAAGTTTAGATTCTCATTCAGTGACTTCTACCCCTTCAGGGAAAAAAACCTCAAGGTCTAGCCTTTCCAGGATCTAGAGAGGGCTTTTGTTTTTTAACATGATGTGCGTATTAGAAGATGTGCATATGTAAAGGGAGATGGAGCTGCCTGGTTCAAGTAACATTTCACCTCTGGTTTTGGGACTAAATCTTGGTCATGACTGCTGTCAGCAAATGTGGGTGCCCATCTTTAGAAAAACTTAGGAACCGCAGTACAAGTGCATCCGATACACAAAAGAAAATTCAGCAGTTCTAGCAGGAAGGATAAGGATCAAGTAGACATGGTCTGTGCAGGCGAGAAGCGCTATCTTTTGGCGGATTGTTATCCTTCTGGAGCACTAGACTGTCTTTATTTCGGAAGAGAAATAAAAAGTAATTAAATAATATTGCTGACACACAACACACTGAAGAAGAGAGACTACCAGATGAGACTTGTGCATTCAGGACCTTTCGCCAGCACTCTTCTTTATGTAATTACACAGGTACATTGAAAACAATCTAGCGAGAGGCTGTCAGAGTAGTTTCTGTACATAGTCCAAGTTAGTAAGTTTAGATCAAACCACAATTCTCTTTCCTTTTTTTTTTTTGTCTGGGATAAGAAAATGCTTATCTCTTCTAATGGCTTGCCCACAAAGCTAATGTGTGGATATGTGCCATGAAATTATGCTTGGAACATACATCATGCATGCACAATACTAATTTCAGAGTACGACATTATTAAGGACCTTAAGTATAAACAGGCACACAAACACACACTCAAGGACAAAACCAAAGCAAAGTTTCTTTAGCCCTGTTAAAACACCAGTTCAAAAAAGTAAAAAAAAAAAAATAAAAAAATTAAGGTATTATCCACTCTTTGATTAGGAATCAAGGCCACAGACTGTCTCTGCCTTCTGCACTTGGGGCTCGGAGCAGTCATCGCTGGGACAAACCATCTGCAATAGCTGCCAGCCTGAATGCACGAGCTACCAGAGAAACCGAGAAGTTCAGACCGTCAAGAAGTGGTGAAAAATGGGCGATTCGTGTAACGAAGCAGTCCTGCTGCTGCTGCCTGCAAGCTGCGAGAGGTCCCAAGCCCGCGATGAGCGCCTGGAGGCGGGGGAAAGGACGCTCCGCAGCCTCACAGACCCGTCCGGGCCGGCGGGCGGGGAGAGGGGCCGGGGCCGGGCAACC
>NW_010552596.1:0-536 GCF_000687285.1 Phaethon lepturus
ATGCATCTTTCAGATCTAATACTGTGAATCACTTCTTTTATATTAGTTAATAAGGTGTATGAGTTTGCCACTACCACTTGTAAATCTTCAACTATCTTATTTATTGCCCACGGGTCTTGTGCCAATCTGTAGGTTTTACCATCGGGCTTTTTGACAGGCAGAAAAGGAGTGTTACATTGTCAAGAGCATTCCCTTAATAATCCAAATTTTATAAATTCTTCTATAATGCTTTTCACTCTTTGCCTGTCTTCCAATTTCAGGGGATATTGCTTTACCCTAACAGGTCATGCTCCCTTTTTGAGTTTAACAACAACCAATTCTGCATTTTTAGCCTTTCCAGGTATTCCTGAAGCCCATACTCCTGGGTGTACCTGGCTTTTTATTTCTTGTATAATTTCTTTTTCCCTAATTTGGGATTCAGTATGACCCAATCTTAAAATTTCATCATAGTTCCCTTCTAGTATTTTAAATTCAGTTTCTCCATCTCTAAATTTTAAAATTTCATTATAGTTCACAGAATCACAGAATCACAGAAT
>NW_010552597.1:0-2898 GCF_000687285.1 Phaethon lepturus
CGCAGCGCTGCGGCCCGTGCTTGAGGCGCCGGGCGCGTTTATTGCTTTTCTTGTTTAATAGTAACCCTCTTTGTACGAAACGGCTTTTACAGCAACATTGTCTTGAACAACCCGAGGAAGAGGAACGCCCTGTCCCTCTCCATGCTGCAGTCCCTCAGGGAGGACCTGCTGCACGACGCCAAAAGCAAAGACCTCCGAGTTATCATCATTTCAGGTACTTCCGTCATTGCAGGCCGACGGAGGAGAAGGGAGGGAGGCCGAGGGAAGGAGGAGGAACGGGATAATACGGAATTTCAACTGAAATCTCTCACAAAATTACAGAAAATGGGCGAGGAAGGGACTTGCGTGCTCTCTCCCATACAGTGGGCCAGAGGCATGCGGGGTATCCTGCGGGAGCCGTCGCCCTTCAGGCCTTGCTGTCATGCTGTTCTTTTATACTCACCCCAATTTCCACTCTCACGTACTTAATTCCTCATTTTTGAACAGGGCATTAACGTTTGACTTTGTTTTTGTTATGTTTTTGTTGATAGTTAACGCGTCTAAGAAAGAACACGAGGAGAGTTTGAGAACGGCATTTCAGTCAGGTTGTGCAGTGTGTTACAGAGCCGATGAGCTGCTTCCTTTTGCAAAAACTATCAGAAGATTAAATAATCGGTTTAAAAACTGTATGTAAAGAATACTGTAAACAGGTTCTAACAGTTATCAAACTAAATAAATAACATTCCCAGATACAGGTTTTCATGCAGAAACAGGCTGAGCTGATGTGACACTTGTTACTTTCAGTGGCCGGTGCAGGTAGAAGTAAACAAGGCTCACAAGGTTTCTTCAAATCATGTGCGCTGTTCCCTGCTCTAAGCCAGGATCAGCCTCCTTATCTTTGCTGCTAGTTTGTCAAAATTGTTTTTAAAACTCTCCGATGAAGAGGAGACCATAATATCAATACTGCATCTATAAAACATTCTCTCTCAGAGCCTGTTACAGTTTTCTTCCATGTAGGTATTAACCTGTAGAGTACTTAAAGATAATGAAACTTGAGCTGTTCTTAAGCCATCTTTTTTTCCTCTGCTATTTTAAGATAATCTTCCCCTGTCCCCCTTCCAAACATCTTGGAGAAATAGGTTTATTAACCTAGGATGCTGCAGTGTCCTGTACGCAGAGGAAAACACTGTGCATTAGTGCACATGCACAAGAGTGGAAGTAAGCTAACTTCACAGGGGTGAGTTTAAATATATATATTCAACACTTCAAAGAGCAGTTACAAATTTTGTGAAACATTTCAGGTTCTTCTTTGGAAGCACAGTGGTCTGGGAGTTTGCGAGCATGGTTTAATTTGGTTTTTTGTTTTAGTTTAAAAAGAAATTGCATGTTCCTGTTGATTTCCAATTCCATTGCTGAATGGAATGTAAAAGAAGAAATCTCAAGAAAATAAAAGACTTCTCAGGGAGCGGTTTGAGTCTTTAACACAGACTTTGCTGTGGGTTCTTCTTCAGTGAGGCACAAACACAGATGTGATTAATTTCCAGATATGTGTTGCTGACCCCATGAACTGACTGATGTTAATTGTGTGGTTATTTCTGGGTACACCGTGCCACAATAATCTGGTCTGTAAGAAACAAATGCAAAATGCATAGGTAAGTTTGTATCTGCATAGCTGTAGCTGGAAATGTCACATCCATACAAATATCTGAAAAGTTCTGCAGGGTTCAAAAACATCAGATTGGTTTATTCTTATGGCAGATACCCTCATAACAAAGGAAGACCGTTGTAAAGATAGTGTACCCGCAAAGGGTGTTTTGATCTTAGCTGCCACTGGAGGCAAGCAAATCCAAAACTGAGGTCCATAGAAGCCTGCTCTTTTGCTGCCCAAACCCTGGGCATGCTTTTTAGGATTCTTGGTTTTAGCCATGGAGGAAAAGATACCCCAACAACCCTTCTGTTTCTCCTCTAGCAGAACAACCTTTTTTCTTTTTTTTTTCCCCCATTGTGGCTTTGAACACCATGACACAAAAATCTTGATATTTATTTAGCAAAAGTTAATCATTAATGCTAGGTACAATAAATAGGGACTAACTGTATTTATTAGTCTGAGAGCAGAGCACTCCATCCTTGCTCCAGCTGAGTAGTTTACATTGAACCAAGGAGCTGTTTAGCATAGTGTTCTTACAAGAAACTGGGCTCAGAGGTGTGAAGTGCCTCATTTTTAACTGAGTTAACTTGTAATGGAAATAAAACTAGGCCTTTAAAAATGTTTATGGGTGTTACTGCGGTTTAGTGTTGCACTGTGGAAGTCTGAAGTTGTTACAAAGCCCAGAAGGCAATATTTCAGAACTTTGTGCAAAACTGCCTCCTGAAGCTCCTTTTTTTTGACCATTGACACCTCTGTGCCGTTAATGGGGGCATTGATATGCTACTACCCCGGGTTTCTTGGTTAATACAGACTGTCTTTTCCTGAAATGTTTTGCAGCTGAAGGACCTGTATTTTGTTCTGGCCATGATTTAAAGGAACTGTCAAGTGAAGATGATGTGAAGCATCATTCCCAAGTATTTGAAATATGTGCGGAGGTAAGCAGTTCTTAAGTGCCACCCCTTTTGCCTGGTATTAGGAGCAAGCAATGATACTGGTTTAAGGAGAGACAGCATTGCTCGTCTGCTAGCTAAAGCGCAGACCGTAGCTCCAGATTCCTTGCTTTTTGCTGCTCTGCCATTCTTAATACCTGATCCTGGTGAAATTATGTTTTCCCTGGATTTCTCTACATGCAAATAAAAGGGCTAGAATGCCAATGTGCATGTCTCCTGCAATGGGTACAGTCGTGGTGTGTTCCTTAGAATAGCCAGTGTTCCTTGCAGCTGAGTATTTGGGCAATGTGTCAGAAATAGTGTGGCCAGCAGGGGTAGGGA
>NW_010552597.1:2929-31402 GCF_000687285.1 Phaethon lepturus
CTTGGCACTGGTGAGGCCACACCTCAAATACTGTGTTCAGTTTTGGGCCCCTCACTACTGGAGTGTGTCCAAAGAAGGATAACGAAGCTGGTGAGGGGTCTGGAGCACAAGTCTTAGGAGGAACAGCTGAGGGAACTGGGGTTGTTCAGTCTGGAGAAGAGGAGGTTGAGGGAAGACCTTATTGCTCTCTACAACTACCTGAAAGGGGGTTGTGGCAACGAGGGTGTTCTCGTCTCCCAAGTAACCAGCAATAGGACAAGAGGAAATGGCCTCAAGTTGCGCCAGGGGAGGTTTAGACTGGATATTAGGAAAAAATTCTTTACTGAGAGAGTGGTCAAGCATTGGAACAGGCTGCCCAGGGAGGTGGTAGAGTCACCATCACTGGAAATATTAAAGAAACATGTGGATGTGTCACTTCAGGACATGGTTCCGTGGACATGGTGGTGTTGGGTTGGTGGTTGTACTTGATGATCTAAAGGTCTTTTCCAGCCTTAATGATTCTGTGATTCTGTAATGTCTTTCCTAGAAACCTAGCGATAACCACCTTCAAATGCTTTGTGATCAAACGTTCTTTCCCAGCATATAGTGTATAACTCAAGACCAGCTTAAACGTCAAGTAGACAATGTGAAAGTAAGGTCTGACTGCTGGTTGCCCAGTCAGCAGACCATACAAGTTCTTGTTACAAAGGCACAGAACTGGAGGTTAAAGTGAATCCTGGAGCCTTTGGAGAGAATGGCAAAAGCCCCTTTGATTGTAACGGCACTAGAATTTGACCCCTAATCCTGCTCAGTGTGACCACAGAAAGTAATTTGAAACCTTGTGTTCTAGTTCCTCCAGTAATAATGATCTCTGTACACATTGTTAAGCCCATATTTAACAAAAACCAGGTGTGAAAGTTACCACTGTAGCGCCTTCAATGTAATATGAAGCAGTCATCCTGACAGCTTTGCCTGGATTTCATCTTGGCATGCTGATCACAGAGAGGTAAGCACAAATATGACTGAATGGCAGGTTAGTCTCTTCATCAGAAAGGAGCCAAGTTCCAATAGTTTAGGAGCCAATAGGTGAGTATTTTGCAGTTGCAGGGCAGAATACCAATGTTGTCCGTGGAAAACCAAACCGTGCAGCTTCCAGGTCACAGAATAGGAAGGAGCAAGCAGAAAAAGTGTGAAACTTACTGCGTAGAGCAGGGAATCAAGAGGTGGTGAATTTCTCACTTCAAGTACCAGAAGAATGTAAATTCTCTTGTAGGTATATCTAGCATTGTGGCTATATTCAGGATTAATGACTTTGATTAATTGGGTACAATAAATAGGGACTAACTGCATTTATTAGTCCGAGAGCAGAGCACTCCATCCTTGCTCCAGCTGAGTAGTTTACATTGTACCAAGGAATTGTTTAGTATAGTATCGTTACAAGAAACTGGGCTTTGATTAATAAAGAGAAATAGCAAAAAATAACAGAATGTCAGCATTTAGAGTTAAAAACAAGCCTAGCTTTCTTTGTGAGAATGGTGCCCTACTGTACAGTAAGTTTAGTAAGGTAGCATTATTATGAATAAAAAATGGTAATACCAATTTCAGATGAATATTCCTGAGACCATGAAATTCAGAGATAGGGAGATGCTCAAAACCCAACTGGACACAGTCCTGGGCAACCTGCTGTACTCCAGCCTGCTTGAGTAGGGGGACTGGACTCGATCTCAAAAGGTCACTACCAACCTAAATGCTTCTGTGAAATTGGCAATGTAAGTTCAGGAAGAAATTAAATATAAGAGAGGAAATGACTCTTGAAGTGATCCTTTTTCTGATGTTCATGGTAGTGACGAGTGTTTTAAACTCTCTACCTGAGTATCCTAAAGGGATTTAAGTTGCTCATAAATCACAACTCACCATTATCCCCATGGAGGAAGAAGGTCTTACTGTTAAATAATAATGTCACTTTACAGGTAAACAGAAATAGTGAAATTAATTTAGGCTTATTTAGGATCCTAACTAATATCTAAATTTTAGTTGTCTGGTAGAATAATTGACTTTTGGGGGTTTTTTGGTCAATAGAGAGAGAAAGGTACTTTTCAGGGCTTCCAAAATGGGATCGTGTCTTCCTAAATTTCAACACTTCAGTAGAATGGATTCTAACCTAAATGACATGCCTACAGCATTGTGGACTAGGGGGTCCAGGGCATTGGCCAGGTTTTCAGGAACCTCGGCTCCTACATCTGCCTGTGGCTGGTAATCCTAAGATCACCTCAGCTGCTACACCTCTGTTTCCCCATTCATACAACAGTGTTAATAATACTATAAATTGCAGTATCTGAGAACTAAGTATTTGCCACATACAAGTTTGAGACAGCTGAGAATATCACTTCTCCAGAGGCTTTTCAAATGCAAAACAGTAAGTACCAGGGGTTTTTTTTAGAGAAGCAGTTGACTTTGAATTTTTAAAACCACAAGAGTATTCTGTAGTTGGTTGTCTGCACATGTGCACGTGTTGTTATTCTTTTGTTGTCTGCTTCTCAAGATCCACTGAAAAATTGTGTTTAGACAAAGATGGAACGGAGACAAAACTGATCAAATTCAAAACTGGATGTAGGTAATTTTACCTACGCAATGTAAAATTTGCTAGGCTGTGTTTACTGGAGAAATTGAAGTAGCAAATGAAAATTTTTTATCTTGCTACACTGTGCTAATATGAGATTTCATTTTTCTTTTATCCAGATAATGACTGTAATAATTTAACTAGCGTTTTCTATCTTCAGGCATTAAAATTAGGTGAGTTTGTTGATTCCCACTGTATGGAAGGAGAACCTGAGTTAGAAAAGTTAAGACAAATTCATCTTTCTTAACTTTAGCTGTCTGAAGTTAGATGTCCAGCCTTCAAGAATTATCTGAGAGAGAGAGAATGAGAGAGTGAGTGTGCTTTCCACAAGCAGGAAAAATTGTTTCCTGGCAGGTTAAGTCTCTCCCTGGAATACAGAGTAAGCCTAGAAAGACATCCAATGGTTGTGTTTGGGTGAGATCATCCCAGGCTCGAGATCATGCAGAAACCAGAGATAGGCTGGTTTAATTTCTTGGGACAGACACTCCTGTTAAGTCACTTTTCCATTACGGATCTTGTGCATTAAAACAGGTTTTGCAGAGAGCTTACTTCTTTATTACTAAACTCCAATTAATAAAGCTGAAAAATGCACACATCGGGTGTGTGAAGCAATCGCAAGTTTTAGAACAGCCACTGCTTAAACTTGGGGGACTAACTGACCACTTCCTTTTGTGCCTGCAGGTTATGACTTTAATCCAGAAACTTCCAGTACCAGTGATTGCCAAAGTAAATGGCTTGGCTACAGCAGCAGGCTGTCAGCTTGTGGCAAGCTGTGACATTGCAGTGGCAAGCGAGAAATCTCAATTTGCTACTCCTGGAGTAAACATTGGACTGTTTTGCTCCACACCAGCTGTGGCCTTGGGCAGATCTCTTCCAAGAAAGGTAAGCTTCCTTCCCAGATACTCTGTGTAATTTTGCAAGAAGTAGGTTCCCTTGTTAGGATTTTTAGTTCCATTGTCTAAACTTTATTTTCCTGCAGTACAACATTCAAAATACTTCATTGCAAAAGACATCTTCATAACTCTTTGGACTGGGAAAAATAATAAAGGGATGAACTCTCTTTATGGAAAGCAGCTTCCTACTGATGCGATTCCAACCAGCATGAATTCATACCAGCAGCACGCTAGCTCAGCAATCCCTTTCCTTTCCAACAGATAGCTCTGTGCATTAGACAGCGATGTTCTCCCCTGATGAGGACACCCCTGCAAGCTCAGGATATCAGTCCCACCAAGATATCAGTTCTTGCCAGGCGATGACATTTCACTGCCAGCATGATCTGCCTGGGTGTAGATCAAGATGCTTTAAATAGCATCTAAAACCCTCCTATACTTTCTTCCTGCCTTATTTCCTACTGATTGTGACTACACATCTCTCATTGCATAAACAATAGTATGATCTGTAAAGCTTCCATAAACTGAGAAAAGAAGTTTTAAGTTCTGATCCAGTTAGATTCATGCGGACAGACTCTCCAAGCCCAGCAGGGCTCTGCTGAGATGCAGTGACTTAACTGCACAAGTCCAGTTGCTGGATAAGAGCTTCAACTTTCAGTTTCCCATCTGTAAGGCCATCCTGTTCAAATATGGTCTGTGTGGTTTTTTTCCAAGCGTGCTATAGTGTACAGTTGTAACTGTTTCTGAATTAGTATTTCTGGGGTTTATGGTTACCTTTTTAAAATGTGTGGGATTTATTTTTCTCTGTGCCACTTTTAAAAGTAGCAAGAGCATTCCGTACAGTTCTCAGGATTACTGAGTTTACCTTTTATATAAAGAAATGTTGCCATTGTTTGTAGTTAGCAGAGCAAAGATACTAATGAGGATAATCAGCTCTTACGATTCCAGGCATTGGACAGTTGCATCAGGAGTCATGAAAAAAAATTCTTATTGATACATAACATTGAGTAGTCACTGCATATTTGGGAAATTTTTTTATTTGAAACCTCAAGTACAAGATGCTGGAAGCAGCAGGAGGCTGAAGTAGATGCAGCCATAAGAGAGGCATATTTAAAAACACCGCAACCAAACTTAAAACTGAGGCAGGTATTTTCAAACTGCATATCGATGTAGTAAATCTTTATTTATTATGTCATTTGGTATTGCGGACCATCCACATCTCTCTTAAGTCGTGCTGCAATCACTAGAGATTGTGGGCTTTTGAAAAGAAATCCAGAGGTGTCAGCCTAGGACAAATGGAATCAGTGGGCAGGTTTGAAAACAGGACAGCTTTACTCCTTCTCTTTGCTGAAACCTCTTAACACTTCCTTGGCAGTTTAAGAGGCCAAAAGATTTAAATCTTACATTTGTCAAAAGAGTAACTTGTACTTGAAGGAGGACGCTGAAATTCCTCAAACAAACCAAAGCAATAAGGCAGTTGAATTGACTTAATACAGTATTTTTTTCTGTTCAGGTGGCATTAGAGATGCTTTTCACGGGTGAACCTCTTTCTGCCCAAGAAGCATTAATGCACGGGCTTGTCAGCAAGGTGGTACCAGAAGACAAGCTGGAAGAAGAGACCATGAAAATCTCTCACAAGATATGCGAAAGCAGCAAATCCATCCTGGCATTGGGGAAAGCCACCTTTTACAGACAGATGTCACAGGACCTCGATACTGCTTACAGAATGACTACTCAGGTCATGGTAGACAATTTGACTTTGAGAGATGGGCAGGAAGGTATTGAAGCTTTTATTCAGAAACGTAAGCCTGTCTGGTCACACTCTCAGGATGAGAAGAAATGAATCTTGCTTCTAAGCTAACCTTAGCTATGCTTCATGATTCGTCACACAGTTGCCTTTGGGAACTATTTTTGTCCTTACTGAAAGTTAAGTTTCTCTTCTTACATATGCCAAAGACACAATAAATTTATCCTAAGTATATAATAAATATTAAGACATATCAAAACAATTTTTTTTCCAGCAATTAATTTAATCTGTAGTTTTAGAAGGAACTCTGTGCTGCAAAATCAGTTGAATATGTCCCAGGTTACTTAGGGAATCACAGGGACTGGGAGAGAGCTCAGATCACCCTGTTCAGTACCTGTCCCCATAGTTCTGGATGAGAATTTCCATTTAGTGATAGATAGATAGATAGATAGATAGATAGATAGATAGATAGATAGATAGATAGATAATAAGATAGATAGATAGATAATAGAGAATTAAAGGGCTTAGACACGTTCTAGAGATGATGGTAGTACACATCCTAATGGATTCCAATGCTGTTTATATGTTACAGACAAAAGCCCGTAACAGTAGTCATTGCTTCTTATGAATATATCTGCTTACAGAGTCACAGAATCACAGCATAGTTTGGGGTGAAAGGGACCTTCAAAGGCCGTCTAGTCCAAGCCCTCTGCAGTGAGCAGGGACATCTGCAACTAGAGCAGGTTGCTCAGAGCCCCGTCCAGCCTGACCTGGGATGTTTCCAGGGGTGGGGCATCTACCACCTCTCTGGGCAACCTGGGCCAGAGTTTCACCGCCCTCATTGGGAAAAATTTCTTCCTTCTATCTAGTCGAATTCTGCCCTCTTTTGGTTTAAAACCATTACCCCTTGTCCTATGGCAACAGGCCCTGCTAAAAAATCTGTCCCCATCTTTCTCCTAAGCCCCTTTAAGTCCTGGCAAGCTGCAGGAAGGTCTCCCCGGAGCCGCCTCTTCTCCAGGCTGAACAACCCAACTCTGAGCCTGTCCTCACAGGAGAGCTGTTCCATCCACTGGTCATTTTTGTGGCCTCCTCTGGGCCCGCCCCAACAGGTCCCCGTCTCTCCTGTGCTGAGGGCTCCAGAGCTGGACGCAGCACTGCAAGTGGGGTCTCACCAGAGAACTGTATGTATTACTAGTTTGTGTCCCTCAGCAAGTCCTGTTTTCTCACCATCAGTTCAAGCACTTGTTTTGCTGTTGACTCCGGTGAGGCTGAGCATGGCTTGAGGCTGTTTTGGTTCACAAAGGGCACATTGCGAAAGCCACTGCCTGTGGGCTTCAGCAGAGATTCTCACCTGGAAGTGTTTTGACCCAGCTGTAATTTTCAGGCTGTATATCTTCAGTTTATCACAGAATCTAATTAACAGTTAGAAAGTCCATCCTTGTGCTCAAAGCTGGGCTTTTACTGACAGTGGAGCAGTTCAGCCATGGATTTACGGTCTTGACAACCTCCAACAACAGAGATTCAGAACTGTGCCACCCTCCTGGTGAACTATTTTTTCTTAATGTCCAGTCTGAGCCTCAAAAGAAGCATTTTTTTGGCCATTGCCCCTTGTTATATTATCTGACGTTATTGAGAAAACTTCATCTCCGTTATCTTTGTAACTCTCTTCAAGCAGTCACGAGCTGCAATTAGACCACGCTTAGAGTCCTCTGTGCCAGACTGAACAAGTCCACCTTCCTCCACTCTCCTTGCAGATCACGTTCTTTAGGTAACCAGCTTGGCAGCCCGGCAGCAGACCAGTTCCAGTTTCTCAACATCCCTTTTGTACTGGTCATGCCAAAACTGGACTCTATTCCAAATATGGCCTTACCAGTGCTGAGCAGAAGAGAACAAAATATTCCCCCCATCTGCTGACGACTTTCCGGCAGTCAGTATTGCTCAGTATGCATTTTGTCTTATTTGTGATGAGAGTGCACTGTTGGCTCGTGTTCAGATGGGCATCCACCATAAGCCCGGTTGCAGGAGGACTGCTACTCTGCCAGTCAGCTCCTACCCTGCACCAGTGCTTGGGGTTATTCTTCCCCAAGTGCAGAACCTTGCAATGCTCCTTAGGTTATGGTTCTTCTGGATTGATGCCAGGCTGTTCAGTGTGTCAGACATTCCCCCAGTTTTGCATCATCTGCAAATTTGCTGAGGATGTATTACTGACAATGATACTGAACGATGTGAGCCTCGGTATTAATCCATGGTGATCATCATGGGATGCCTCTCAGCAAAGACATTTTTTTTCTGAAGTTCCACATAGCCAAATCATGAAGACTCATCCATTTCCTCCTTAAATAGGCATCTAAGAAAGTCCAGGTGAATCACTGTGTGGATGGGCCTTTTCTTCTTTGTTGACAGTAAAAGTAGCATAAAGTGCTTAGATGTCTTCAGTTAGATCAGATGAATCCTACCTACAGCTACTAAAACTCCAAATGTGGAAGTATCATGAATCAAGAAGGATTTTTTTAAGGTATGTTTGCTCCTGTGTCCTTGGTTTCTTGTCTGTATGAGTGTTAGTTCATTCCTCAGTTCTCCTCTGGAGTGAATTGGATACCCAGCAAAGTCCTGGGACTGTTGTCTCCAGGGATCGATTACCCCTAGGCAGTATGGATGAGTCCACATGCGCTTTGGCTCGCTCAGCCCTTCACAGTGCCCTCATACTATCCTCGTAGGCCTCGCCTAACACTCCTGAGCATCCTCAGCATTGTGCTAAAAAACACCCTGCTGGCAGGCCTGCCTGTTATTTTGGGCACTTTGAACTGAAAAAGTGCTGCAATGAAAATTCAACACTTCTGTCTTCGGGCCTTTGGGCCATGAAGGTGCTGTATGGAGCTAGAGGAAGCCCAGGCCAAGTGCTGTGCAATGCAGTTGCTGCAGGTCTACTTCAGAATGACCTAAGCCCCTCGCAAGGGCTGTTGTTGGTAGTGTCAGCCTTGTCGTTGCCCCTGGTACGAGAAGTGTCTCACGGTTCAGTCAGTCTGCCTCCCGCGTAGCAGCAATGGGCTCTGTCAGATGCACTGCTGGGATCAAGGCGTTGAATGACACTTTACTCCCTGAGTAGCAGAATTAAATTCTGTTATTCCTTATACTGGAGCAAGACCTGGATAGTCTGGAGTGAAAATCAGCCTCTTTTTCTTTCTAACTGGCCTACACATTTTTGTTCAAACCAGTGATGTAAATACTCATATTGTTTACACATATACAGCCCCACAAAGCAATTCTATTTTCCATCTACAATGCCTATTCAGGATAAAAAGAAAGCAATTTCCAGTTCTGCTGCTATTTTTAATTTTAGGAACGGAAACTTGCATTCACCATTAAAAATAGTTTGTTTCTGTAGGACTGAAAAATGCAGATCATTGGTAATAGTTGTTTTAAAAATATAAACTGCTAGGAAAGATGGGTAAGTTTTATATAAACTCGCATAGTTTATGTAGGTTAGGAAATGTTATGAGCAGTTAAGAGATAGAAGGGTTAAATCTGGAGCCCAATAACCTTCATCATGTCCTTTTTAATGCAGTGCGATGCTGCACTTAGACTCTGTTCCCACATGCTGCTCTAAAAGCATTAGGAAAGAGTAAATTGTTTTTAAAAATATTTATATTTAATGGCTATCTCACAACTACTCAGCAAATCTCTACTGGCTCTTTTGTTCCAGGCTTTCAGAAATGAGTACATTATCTGATTTTTGCAGAATTTGTGCTCTTTCCAGCTAACTGCAGTAATAAAATGGTTTCACTGGCCATCTTAAAACATGAATGATGGTTTAGATGACCACATTCTTTCTGATATTCAGAAATTCTTCTTCTGCAATTGATTGCCATCTACACAAGATGGGGTTTGGCATTATTATTAACTCCTGGTTATAATTATTGAAGGAAAAAAAAAACCTGCTTTTTTAAAGAATAGTTACTTCATTTGAAATGATTATACTGCAATGGAATCAAATTCTGGTCATCTTATTCCTGCACATGGATTCATTGAATTTGAATGACCTCGTAAGACGCTAATATTACAAAGACATACAGGTATCCTTAGCGTTATTTATTGTGACCTGACTGACATTAATGGGGGTGCTATGGAAAGTTAAGAACAGGCATACATTAGCAAGACAAAATGGTGGTGGGAGGGGAAGTTAACTATCAAAAGGGTGCACTGGTTGTTTATAAGATAAGCAGAGGGTAGGAGCGTTACCTTATCTTTGGCTTTTTCTGTAAAAGACCAAACACCATAATGCCTCGAGCACCTTCACAGTTCAAATCCATGGAAGTTGGGGAAGCACAGCGCTCTGGATGGCTGAGGTCAGATCCTGAAGAACACTGCTTTTCTAGGCTTGTGGTCTTCTTCCGTCTGATTCACAGGTATGACAAATGTTTGTGTTGTACTTTCAGATCTTGAAGAGAAAAATACCTGTAAGTATGTTTTAACTGTTTCCATGCTATTTGTTTGTACTATTTTATGCAATAAATTAATTGTGTAATTAGTAATCATCAGTTCCAAAAATGGTGGCGTCCACAAGAACATTTCCCTCTTGCCTGAACCACTAGACAGAAAAGCTTCAGAAGGCTTTAGAACATGCCCTGTGGACTGACAAAGCAACATGATTTTTCATTTCTGACTCGTGTGGGATTTTTATTTTTGCCCACGTCTGCCTTTATTGTTTAACTGAACGGATTTACAGGCTATTCCTGGGAAACAGACCAGTTCCAGAATTGTTAATTAAGTTCTACAGCCAAGAAACAGCAAACTAAATGATAGATTGGGAGCCTTACCGCTGTGGCTATCCGCTGCCTGAGGAGAAGGTTTGTCCCAAAATAGCAAGGAGTCTATCCCTTGTCAGCCTGTTCATTTTTACTAAAGAATCTGCACTGCAGCAGCGTCTGCCAGGTAATTAGCCTAGTTTCAAGTGGCCCTAACAGCATGCGGCATACACTCAGCCTTCTCTGTAAACTAAGTACGACTGCATCCATGGACAGCCTCTAGGATCAGCTTCTCACTGCACATGACAGACAGGGACACGTTTTCTATCCATATACGCTGCAACAGCTGGAATGGAATCTGGTCGAGAAAATGCAAGCAAGGAATTGCCAGTATGAATGTAATGAACTATCCAGCCACTGACCTCAGAGTCCGTGGAGGCCTTAGAAGAATGGCTTTGAGCCTTTACCTGGAAATTTTAGAAAAGATGTATAGGCAAAATCTGGAGGGTACGACCATAACGCTTGTGATACAGCTTCAGGCTCCCCTCATGAACACAGCAAACAAGCCGGGGTGCAGCCATAGCGAGAGTAACGCTCGGCACAAAGTTGTTCCTAATTCACGGACCAGGCAACAACCCGCCTCACCACGTCGTTCAGGGGATATATGCTGCAGGTAAGAGTTAAACAGAGGACTCGGGTGATACTTCCCACGTTCCACAGAGCTGAAGAACAGAATGGGACTTCATACTACGTTTTCTATAAACTTCATGTGGTTTTCTTAAGGTCACCCAACCCAGAATGCAACAGACTGGGTAAGAATTAGTTTTGCGTTGGTTTGAAGTAATCTCCTGTAGCTGTGGAGGAGAAAGCGTGAAAACATGTACTACAAAGGCACAAAAAGCCGGACGCAGTTAACATTAAAAATACATAATTAACTCATTGGCAAAAGTCAGCATCATAGTTTTTACCGTCTAGCTCATGATCTCTGAGCATTCGGATGGCAACACTGTGTCCTTCACCGAATGGCCGTTGGGTAGTTTCCTCTATTGTCGTTCCCGTATTGCAGATGGGGAAATTGAGGCCAAATGTGCTCTGCCCGAGGTCTCCCGGTGAGCCGATGGCCCTGCAACAGTGGCATCCAGAATGCCAACACCTGCTCCTTGTACTTCTTCAGCACAGTTTTGAGTAGAATCGGCAGAAATGCAGGATGATTGCATGCCCTGAAGGGACTGCAAAGCTTCTGAACAGGAATTATGAGCTACTGCATCAAAGGCCCCATGCTTGACATTTATTGGCTTTTTGATGAATGTTGGGGTAATTTTACTGTCAACAGTTTCTCATTAGAAGCCTGGCAATGTTCTTTTTGACCATTATCTTGCTCAATATCACATTGGGTTGCTACAAAGAGCATAGATTTTATGTAAAACCCATCTATCTCTGTAGCTGCAAAGTTTTCTAATAATTCTACATTTCAATAATTTCATAGAAATGCTGTGGCTGCCTTCTCTAAGCAATAAGGAGAATAGACAAATGGTTAAATTTCCGTGAAGACCTAAAGCTATAGGACAAATCTCATACTGCAATAAGTAGGATTCATTTGTCTTGATTTCACTGGCATTGCACCTTGATTATACTAATTCTGAATTCAGCCACTGAGTAACACATCCCCATCCTGTTTTAAACTCGCAAAGGAGGGAAAAAAGCATCAGAGCTATATCTTTCTCGCTCTCCACTGAATGAGGTACCATTTCCGTGCTGCTTGTTGTTCAATATTAGGAATCATTTTTGTCAAACCCATAGCTTTTATAAAAAGAAAATAGTAGGACTGTACCCTAATATCATTGCGTATTTGGAATTATTTTTGTCAAACCCATAGCTTTTATAAAAAGAAAATAGTAGAACTGTACCCTAATATCATTGTGTATTTGGAAAGGGGAAAATCATCTATTAACCTTTGATGTGGCCAACTGTAGTAATTTTTCATTATATGACCTAGTAATAGTTATTTTAAATATTTGTATCCTGAAGTCATGATAATGGGAACATCACAGGGTTATTGTATATCTTATTGATTATGTTTTTAATAAAGAAAAAATTGAAAACAAAACCAGATGATAAAATAACAAGTTGAATTTGCACTAGTAAAATTTAAGCCAGATTCAGGGATTTGATTCATGACTGTTGTTCATAGCTGCTTAATACAAGAGACTTTAATTCTCCCTCCATAGGTAGGACAGCATTTTCAGCCTGCTGAAACCAAAACTTGTAATGCTCTGGAGTTAACTGAAAATAAGAAACATTCCTGTAGCCTAGATCAAAACACAACCAACTCTTTAAACTTTCATAGCAGTGCAAGTTAACCTGTTGGACTTAATACAGATATCGGTATTGATCTCATCCACCAGTTCTGCTGAAGGAAAGTCACCTCCTGGAAAGGCAGAAGATGGCAACATCTTAGACTGTCTGTGACTTGGCTCATTAGAGCCATATGTCAGTGAGGTCTGATGTAATGGGCCATGTCCCAGAGAGCGGAAGCTCCAACCATAGTCTGCTTTCTGAAGGAGTTTTTAAGGACAAATTAACTGCAATAAGGGAATGTCGACATTCAGGCTGCCTCAGCTGCTGATGACAGAGAAGGCATTAGGTCTTCCACAGAGGCACTCAGGTTTTGTTCCAGATCTGTCCTTCTATAAATAGTTACACGGGATAAAATCATTTTTGGAAAGATGAGCGATGTTTTCCCTGTCAACTCTGCACTGTCAACATCAAGGATAATGTGATATATACCTGCTCCGGTCTTCTCCACTTCCTGGCCCAAAATCATTCTCAGTGTAGACACCGAGTGATGCTTCTGGAACGAAACAACGAAAGATTAGTAAAACGTGTACAGAACATGGGGCAAAGGAGAAAGCAAATGAACACATGAAGTCATTCTCCTAATGTGGTCTTCAGACAAGAGATGAATATTTTGTCTCTTGTACCTGTTTAATGAAATACATCCTTCATGTCATTAAAACTTTATCTAATCCTATAACAAAAATCTCTATTCTGAGTGTTAGGATATAGTGTAAATATAGACATGGCAAATACTTCTGAATTAGTCTCCCTTCCCTGTCAAGACCTCACTAGATTAGGTTAAAAATATTTTAAAATTAGTGTGCTTTTTCTTCCTTTTTTGTTTTTGAGTCCTTAGTGTGAAGTCAGAACTATTACTCTGTTTTTTTCTCTGCCTCCATGAGGGTGGGTTTGGCTTCTTTTAATGAATGCTGAGATTGTAAGTACACAAATCTGGAAAGCTTTACAAAATACCGCAGTTTAACAACTGGTAACACTGCCATAAGTACTGCCATAAATACTGGAGTGGGGGAAAGCATCGGGTTGTAATGCAAAACCTGTAAGAAATTAAACCTGTCACAGATGAAAGAGCAGGATAATGAGAGAATTTGGTTGTCTGAAAGAAGGCCCTGCAGGAGAAATAGTGAGGTGCTCTCCAGAGCACCCACACGGAGGGCTGGAAAACTGACCCTAGTTTACCCCTTTTTCATTGGGACCAGCAAGAATATTCATGCAAGGACAATGAGCCTCTTATTCATTAGCCTGAAGTTACTAATTATCAATATTATTACTTCTTATTGTTGTTGCTATTATTATTGCTATAACTTATTTCATACCGTGACACCACTACAGTTCAGGAATTTAAATTTTGATGTCTCCTCCCCATAGTTGGGCTTGGAAACGGGTCTCAGTTGCTGCATTCAGAAGCCTCTGCCGCTTGCACGGGGGAATAGCATTTGTTTGGCAGCAAAAAGAGGCTTTTACCCTCTTACACAGCCTGTGGAAAAATGCTTAGTACTTACCATGTACTCAGCATGGTAAAATGGAAGTTGTCGAAGATAACAGTCCTTTTTGTTTGATACCTGTCGATACTCCTGTAAGCTTTTACTCTTTTTCCACATGAGCATTTATTCAGAGTAGACAATCCAGGAATACTTCCATGGACAGCCTGAAACTTTATGAAGCACTGGATGGTTGAAATGCAACACCAATTTATTCAGCACTCACAACTACCAAGCCAGCAAAATCCAAACAGTAAATTTACCACAGCAAAAGTCCTGGTAAAGAGCCCGGTAGCAGTTCATAGGCTAAAAAAAACCTGTTAAAATGTCCTAGACCTTTCTGTCCCATTCATCACTATAATATTTAAATACATTCCTATAAGCCATTTGTTAGATAATTCTGAAATGTAAATAATAAGAAAAAAGATCTTAAAGTCCTTGACCAAAAAAACTCCCAAAACTCTGGATTCACTTCCTGGCTTTCTCACAAAACTCCAGTGTGACCTTGGGCAAGCCGATAGAGGCAGCAACGAAATGTGACTGTCTAGTCCAACCTCCTATTTATCATAGGTCATTTCTTCTTGGCCTGCTTACCCCAGTACGACATTTGACTGAATTGCAGCTTTGGTTGAGCCAAGGAATTATCTAACTTTGTGAAGAAAAAGAGGGGAAGAAAAATACAAAAAAGAAGAAGATGCCAACAGTGTGATCCATTCTCCTGTGCAGTCAGAACTTGTGGCTTATTTCTGCTTTGAATTCATCTGACCAGAGCTTCCAGGCAGGGTAACAGAGCTGCCTCTTTGTGGGCTCAGTTCTTTCAGCATCTTAGCGACCTATATGTAAAACGGGGCTGATCATTCTTTTTTTTTTCGCTATCCTTTATCCGTCTTACCTCTGTAGACCACAAGCTCTCCTGGGGAAAATTGGCTCTCGTGATGTGTACACTCAGTGCTTTGCACAACAGCTTAGACTGGACTCATCTTCGATGAGGGGTGATCGATGTGTAGCATCTAAGTTACAAGACTGAGAAAGACATAAAAAAATCAAGCAATAAACCTCAAAAATCTCTGTCTGAGGGACGTTCCTTCAGTTTACTACAGAACCCAAGAAATCCTTGTTTGTAGCACAGCAGAAAATACGTAACTTTTAAAATGATGGCACGGTATGGCAAACTGTCAGCAGAGGGCAATAACAGCTCACATCTTGCAGCAATTTCCAGTTAGTGTCTTAGGCCAGTCCTGCCAGTGTTCTCTTTCTACTTGACTGCTCACGGGGAATGAGCTCCTGGTTTAAACGGGCAGCGCTCTGAACAACACGTGTGAGAGAGTCATGCAAGTCATGGGTCTAAACTCTCTTCTCTCCTACTTTTCCTGCAGCCCCTGTCTTCGCGCACTCACTGATTATGCTGGAGGACCAGCTGCAATCCCATAGTCAAGATGGGCCAGCTACTCAGTATCAAATTCCAGGAGCATCTTCAGAAGCAAGAGGAGAACCTGTTCTGCTCTAAGAAATACACCTGCGAGCAATACAAATGCGTGTGGGGACCTGGACCATTCAGCAGAGCACAATTTGGGCAAGCTTTAATTTTAGATCCAAATGAGTTTGTGTAGATTCGTAAGAGGTTCTGGAGGGAACAAGTGATTCACAAAGACCTTCCAGGAGACTGGATTGGCAAGCCAGGCAGAAGAGGTGAGCAGAGTGTGACAATCATGCCTTCATGCCTCAGAGTTTCAGGAATAGGTAGAAATCCAGAGGATGCTTCTCCCAGCCAGAGTTCAGCCAGACAGGATCTCAGTGTCGCCTCTTCCACCCTCCTTAACAGGTGAACTAAGTGACATCACCTCTTCTCTCCATGACTCAATTTCCCCACCTATAACGGAAGTTATGAAGTCTGTGACACACTAAAAGCAGTGAATGATAAAAACTAATCAACTGTGCTACTTACACCTTGGTGATGAACTAATGCACTTGTCACACAGCTGGCCCAGAACCTGCTGGGTAGAGAAGAAAAATGCTGAAGGCGTTAGTCCAGATGGACTGTAAATGCCAAGGCACAGCAGGAACTGTTGAAAAGTAAAAATACTCTCTCAAGTCATCTCCCAGCAGGAACAGTATTCCAATTGTACTGCAGATATCTTGCCAAGTCATTCCATCCCTCAGGGCAGGCGAACACTTTGCAAGAGCCTGCAATGGTAATCATTAGATTATTGTAAATATTAAAGAATACAAATGCCAGGTGTCTCTTTATCTGAGCTTCAGCTTTACACCTGGCTTCATGAAAAGTAAGAAAGCGTGACCACCCATAATGATACCATTAATAATATCTGGAGTTTCAGGGAACACTGGTTATCAGCCTGAATTAACCAATTCTTCCCCAATTCCCATACTGTAGAAAAAGGATGGGGAGCAATTACATTGTTCGAAGCCACCACGGTGAGGGAAGCCTATAACTTCAAACATCAAAAGAACCAGTATACCGGGCTGTGCTGAAGCTGCAGAGGAATTCAAACAAACAACATTCAATGACCAGCTCTGGAATGCAGTGAACCCAGCTAGGTCAACAAGCACACCGATAAGCGTGCAAGGTGGCAAGCCCGGGGTCCAGCCCAGGCTAAACCTCCAGGAACCCATGGTAATGGGGTAGAGGTTATGTCAGCTTTGTGCCCGGCAGCTTCTGGACAACTCTTACCAGCAGACTGAGCGGAAGATCTAGTTTAACTGCTTCACCAGTTTTTACTACGAAGGCCCCACTCAGATCAGAGTCATCCCTGTCAGTCATGATTCAATGCCTTTTCCACTAGACAACCTTTGGTCCTGTTGTAGAGTTGTGCTCCTACACGGCTAAGAGAGAGGTGATCTGTGCCCTCTGCTTCATTTTCCTCTCTGCCACTTTTGGTCCTTCTCTGACTCGGTGTGCAGGCTTAAGCTGGTTCTCACAGAAGCCATTTCAGACTATGGCCACCTGTAAACACAGAAATTGAGCCACTGCCAGTAACAACACTAAAAGCAAGCAACTGAAACTTTGAAACAAAAAGCAAATGTTACCTCAGAATGATAAGCAGCTATAATAGTAGATCCGGCAAGACAGTATTTTAAGCCAAAAATGTGCTAAAGATATATTTATGCAACCTTTTTTGAATTTTTTTCTTCAAAAAAGCTGAAATGCCTGTTCTAGGAAACGAACATCGGTTTTAAGCAAAGGTGTTTTTTTCTTCTTCATTAAAAACTTAAAGGGTTTAAACAAAAGTTTATGCAGGCATTTCCACGTAGATGAAAAAAGCCCCATTCTCTTACATGGACAGAGAGTTCCTGTTAAGGTGGTGGTTGCATAGAGGTTACAAAAATAGCTGGTAACAACTGTATACAGGATGCCTTTAGGAAATCGGGTGCTAATGAGACTGCTGAGGACGGACTGACAACTGCCCTGTGGCTATGCCCTGACAGCTCTTCCAGGAGGTGTCTCAAGCAGCCATGCCCCAGGTCCCTGCCGCTGCGTCAATCCTTCTGCAGGAAACTCCCTACAGAAAAGCCGGCGGGTATGTCCTTCAAGGCAAAGGAACCAGGGTCTTCCCACACTTTTGCTCTTCCAACTGCAAGAACAGACCACAGGGGCAGCTTTGAATGAGCGAAGATAAAAGCAGGCTGAGAAGTCTCTGTACACTGGCACAGGCAGGAACCCGTCAGCATTGTCAAGGTACAAAAGATGGCTGTGAGCCAGTTTTGTTCCTGTTGGTCCTTGAATTGATGTTGGCTCTGACACTCTTGTGATCTTGAACGTAGGCCTGGAGGACAGACTCTTTACTGCCTGAATTAAAATCCTGCCCTCCATTACCCTAGGCAAGGTTAATGACTATAATTTATTAAAAGACCTATAATGATTTGTTAAATGATGTTGAAAATTGTAGTTTCATGAAAACAAGTTACAAAGAGTCCTGACAAACAAAAGGTTCACGCTGTACTTCCTTTTAAAAGGAACAGTCACAAGCCATGCATTTGTCCCTTCTTTTGGGCCAAGAACAGTGCATTAACATGTACCTACCATATACATACAGGTGCCCTATACCATAGCGTTTGTTGATGTGCCAAATGCCACTGCGTGATGGTTTCCTTCCCGTCATCTGCACAAGAACGGCGCCTATAAGCAGGGCCTGCACGGAACACGACAAGTGAACTAGCTGTAAACCACCTCTCATTGCTCTCTTCCTCCAGCAATGTGGCCTGAGTGAAGCAGCACCCTTCCCCGTGAGAACCAGCAAAGTAACCACAGGCGTCACCTCCCAAGAGGCAGGGCTGGCAAGAGAGGGTCAGTGCACAGGTGACCCCACCTCTTCTGTTCGTACTGATCTTATTCAGAAAACACTTTTATTGCTATTAAAGAAAAACTCTGTATTAAAGACTGGCAATGTTGTTTGCTATTTAGCATCTGCGAGAGACGCTGCAAGGCTGGAACTCAAAAAAGCCTCCAGCATTCAAACCATTTTCTCCTGTTCCCAGGGTCATATTCTCTCACTAGCCTATTGCAAATCTCCTAATATCCAGTGTCTGGAGCTTAGTCCCTAGCCAAAAATGATATCCAATCCCAGAGCTAATTGTCTAAGTTCCTTCTGTAGTTATAAAGAGAAAGAAATGCTTCAAAAGATCAAAACACCCAAAATGCTGGGAGGTGCAGAGCTGCCTAGCAGTAGCTGGTAGGGAACTGATGTCTCTGAGCACTTGACCTTCACCAAGGGACTCCTCGGGAGCTGGAGTCTGTCACATTGTCCTGAGCATAGGAATATTTTCAAGAGTGGACCAGGGCCAATGTTTTCCTCTTGAATGCCACAGATTTTAAAATAAACATTTTAGATGTTATTTTGCACCTATATATAGTGACTTTGCACTTATTTAAGGGCCTAAATATTGCTCTCATCTTGATATAAGCCTTTTTTGACATACCTTTTTCTGAAATGGGGAAAAGCCTCTCCCATTCCCGTTTTAGAGGTGCACGTGATAGCAGTGTCCTGACCTTAGAAACTGAGCTGTCAGTGCAAGATCTGGTACTAATTGTCACACCACCTCTTCCATCTGTCTTTGCACAGCATCAAGAGGAAAAGGGGCGAGGGTAAGCAGTAACAAATGTGCTTTCATTCCTCACTTTTAAGGGTGAAATTTCCCTTTTATGGGGAGATCTCTCCAATTATTTACTGTCAGAGCCTGATACCTTTAATGGTACCTTCTTTTACCAAGAGAACAAATTATTCTGTAAAGCAGCCAGTTCTTTGCTCGTTGCCGCTGCCAGCTGCATGCAAGTACAAAATTACAAAGCACTTACTTAGATGAAGTGAATACTTCATTAAACAATTAAGCAATAAGGCAGAACAAAGGCTGTGGTTTCCAGGCCTTGTTCTGTAATTGTATCCTACAGCATTAGGAGAACCAAGGCTCAAGCACAGGGTTGCAATTTAGGCTAGGATTATCCTCTAATAGCCTCCTCGTCCTGTGGGATTAGAGGATTGCCACAATGGGGAATTTTTTTATCTGTCAATGGCAATGTAAAATACATGATTTGCCCTTGAAGGTCTACAGGTGAGGATTTCTATCCCTCTTTCCTCCTTTCATCTTCTTGCTGTAATGCCTTGATTAGAAGCTTTTATCTCTGCTTTCAGTTTCTGAACCATGAAGGTTATCTACCAGCCCAGTTTCTGTGAAGGCACAGTACAAAGAAACCCAGTTCATAAGTAAATGTCACTGGGTCTCCCCAAACATACTGTGGACACTTTGAGCCTGAGTGACACCGAGGATGGAAAATGTGTAAGCCACTATGTTGAACAAGGTTAAATCTGTGCTGAAATTTTGAAAACTTTTGAAAAAAATTGAAAATTTGAAATTTGAAACCTCATACAGCCTGTGCAGCCAGAGAACTGTCAGGTCAAACTGAGAGGCACCTACAGAGATACGGCAGATGCACGTTTAGATGGCTGGTAAGCAGAGATTGTTTGGACTGCAGATGAAATTTAAATGTCTAAAGTCTATCTACATTCTGCTACAGACGTCTAAACCCCTTTCTTGATCTAGTAAAGGCCAGATTCAGCTCATAACGAAATTACCAGGATTTCTTCCACTGACTTGAAGTTGACCCTGGACAGAGCCCACAGCCCTACCAGAATCCCTTTCCAGAACAGTTACTGAACATCCTGGATGACAACGGCAAGTCCTTCCCTCAAACATCACGTATAAGAAATCCCTCCATGCTGCTCTCCTTCTCCATAAACCATTCAGTTCTGCTGAAACAGAAAATACAGCTCAAATGCAAAATACAGCTCACTGTATGACAGGACACCCTGTCCTTGGGAACTGGAATTATGATCATCCAGACTCATATCATGGGCCAGTGGAAAACCATTAGAAGAATTAACTTTCAGTTCTAAAAGGAGTCAAACCAGAAAAAAAAAAAAAAAAAGGCAAAAAACCCAAACCATAAAAACCCACAACAACTTAAAAAGACAAGTTTATTTTCGAGGATATGTATTTTATGTTCTTTTAGAATAAAACATTTTCTATATTTCTTTGTTTCTATTTGCACTCCTCCTCTTTGGAAATAATATGATTAATACTTAATTCAATTCAGTGACATATGTCTCCATTCCCCACAGAAAAGTAAGTTACATTCATTTCAAACTTGCTGACACTGGAAAATAACTAGTTGCCAATACTCATTGGGACGTATGAGAGAACAAATTATCATTAAATGTCAGAAAACACATGTTTTAGATAGTAGAAGCCAAGGAACAACTATTAGGTATACTTTTGTATCGCATTAATGCTACAGGAGCCTGCAAAATGGGGCCACTTTCAAGCAGATACCACAAAACCAGTAGAAGGCCATCCCACCCCCCTCTAAACAGACAAAACATGGGAAAAGGGAAGTATTTGCTCTAAGAGTAGGATCTCCTGAAGGAAAAGATGAAGGACTAGATCCAAGAAAGAATTTAGGAGACGAAACTAGTATTTAAGTGAAACTGAGGTACTGAATGCCAAAAATACACCCCATCTCCCCTTCCTCTCCCCACAGCTGAACTGCAGACGAACCCTGAAGACAGCAAAACTCACAGAATCACGGAATCATTAAGGCTGGAAAAGACCTTTAAGATCAAGTCCAACCATCAACCAACTCATTAGGTAACTTCTTTCTCTGTAGAGTTCTCCTCATACCTGCAAATCTTCTCTCACCAGTGAGGTGCACTAACATCAGAAATAAGGAGAGGAGAGAAATTACATCCAACTTACTAGACAACTCACTAGTATGCCTATCAGATTAGGCCTTGAAGTGACCAGCAACGAAGAGGGACATGGCTTGATGGAGACAGAAGGCAGCAGGAAGCCACAAAGGCAATACAGAGAGTTCTGGGGAAAGAGGTTAGGTCAAGAAGCACTGGTGGGGTGGGGGTGATAGTGGAGGAGACAGAAGGAATGGCTTGGGGATGGTGAGGTGGCCTCAGCAATGCAGGAAGGAGATACAGTACTGAAAAGAAGAAGGGGCAGGGGTGAATCTGGGTATCCAGAAGACAAAAAGAAGACTCTGAAGGCTGTCTGGGGAGAAGTTAATAACCACAGCTCTCAATGCCTCCAGCTCTGCTTCTGTACAGGTACAGAGCAGCACTGGCCACAGCAGCTTCAGGGCTATTTCTCAATTAATTTAGAACATAATCTGGAAATCAGATATTCTGGCTTAATCGCAAATAGGACTAAATGCTAAAGGCGTTCCTAGAGAGTGCCCAGTAACTGCTCTCTGCGTTCCACAGATCCTATCTTAGCCATTTTACAGCAAGTGATGTTATCTCAAGTGCTTGTCTAGAAAGCGTCAGTCCAGGAGTCTCAGTTGTCTCTGAACCGTTAGACTGTTCAAACTCATCTCTCGCCATCCACACATGAACCCTAATCACCCAGGGAAGGAATGGAAGCTGCTCTCTGCAGCTCAGAGATATTCCTGTCCCTATGGCAGTGGATCTGGTTTCAGAGGTTGCTATCTGCCTCCATCAATCTAAAGTTTGGGTTTTTTCCCATGACACTCTAAACCAAATGCAAAAACACGCGCGTAAAAAAAAACCAAACAAGCTCCTTCCAAGAATGTTCATAGAATCATAAAACAGCCCAGGCTGGAAGGGACCTCAACAGATCATCCGGTCCACTCTTTCATGGGAAAGGGAGCCTAGAAGAGATTATCTAGTACCCTGTCCAGTCACATCTTGAGAATCTCCAGCAACAGGAGCTCTACCATGTCCCTGGGGAAGTTGTTCCAGTGATTGATTGTTCTCACTGTAAAAAATGTCTTTTTTATATCAAGATGAAGCCTCTCCCAGTGCAACTTGTACTTCTTTGTACCTTGTTTTCTCCATGTGGCTCCTTGTGAAGACAGAGCCTTCACCCTTTTCGTAGCAGCCCTTTAAGTATTGGAATACTGTGATATAAGTCCCCCCGAGTCTTCTCCAGGGAGAAAAGACCTAACTTCTTCAGTCTTTCCTCATAGGTCAGGTTCTCCAGCCTTTTGATCATCTTAGTGGCCCTGCTTTGGACCCTCTCCAGTCTGTCTGGTGTCTTTCTTCAATTTTAGAGACCAGAACTGGACACAGTACTCCAGGTGTGGCCTGAGAAGCACTGAGTAGAGTGGGACGATCATGTCTCTATCACTGCTAGTAATGTCTCTGCAAAGGCAGATCAGGATCTGATTTGCCTTCATTGCAGCAGCAGTGCACTGATGACTTGTGTTCAGCCTGTTGTCCACCAGGACGCCCAGGTCTCTCTCAGCAAGGCTGCTCCCCAGCCACATGGGTCCGGGCCTGTATTGGGCTCTTGGGTTATGTTGTCCCAGGTGCAGGACCTTGAACTTGTCTTTGTTAAACTTCATACAGTTCTTACTAGCCCACTCGTCCAGCCTGTCCAGGTGTCTCTGTAAGATGGCTCTCCCTTCTGACATGTCCACCTCATCACCCAGTTTAGTGTCATCGACAAACTTGGTGAGGGTGCTTTCAATCCCACCATTGAGTGTTGAACAGCGTGGGGCCCAGTATCAATCCCTGGGAGACCCCACTTTTGACTGGCTGCCAGCCTGAGTAAAAACCATTGATCCCCACCTGTAAGCCAATTTCTTACCCATCTCGCAGACCACGCATCCAACCTGTACCTTGCAGGTTTGTCTTGTTTGTTTTAATCTAGTTCACTACACAAACCTGACTGACAGCACCACAAAAGCCATTCAACTGGCACGAGAGAGGCAGCAGTGACACCCGGACTGGGATGTCAGCGTGCTGTTGAGTCACAGACAAATCCCAAAGTTTTGAGTCCTGTAAGTTTATCTCACTATGTTGGAAATAGGCTGTGGGTGTTGTCTACCTTTAGTAAAGCCTTTGATAGCTTCCACAGCATACTCCTGGAGAGGTTGGCTGCTGATGGTTTGGACGGGTGTACTCTTTGCTGGGTAAATAACTGGCTGGATGGCCAGGCCCAAAGAGTTGTGGTGAACAGAGTTAAATCCAATTGGGAGCCAGTCACAAGTGGTGTTCCCCAGGGGTCAGTACTGGGGCCAGTTCTGTTTAATCTTTATCAATTATGTGAATGAGGGAATCAAGTTCTCCCTCAGTCAGTTTGCAGATGACACCAAGTTGGGTGGGAGTGTTGATCTGCTCAAGGGCAGGAGGGCTTTGCAGAGGGATCTGGACAGGCTGGATCAATGGGCAGAGGTCAACTGCATGAGCTTTAACAAGGCCAAGTGCCAGGTCCTGGACTTGGGTTATAACCACCCCATGCAACGCTACAGGCTTGGGGAGGAGTGGCTGGAGAGCTGCCCGGCAGAAAAGGACCTGAGGGTGCTGGTTGACAGCCGGCTGAACATGAGTCGGCAGTGTGCCCAGGTGGCCAAGAAGGCCAACAGTGTCCTGGCCTGTATCAGCACTAGTGTGGCCAGCAGGAGTAGGGAAGTGATCGTGCCCCTGTACTCGGCACTGGTGAGATCACACCTCAAATCCTGTGTTCAGTTTTGGGCTCCTAGTGAGGGGGACATTGAGTTGCTGGAGCGTGTCCAGAGAAGGGCAACAAAGCTGGTGAGGAGTCTGGAGCACAAGTCTGATGAGGAGCGGCTGAGGGAACTGGGGTTGTTCAGTCTGGAGGAGGCTGAGGGGAGACCTTATCGCTCTCTACAACTGCATGAAAGGGGGTTGTGGTGAGGTGGGTGTTGGTCTCTTCCCGCAAGTAACCAGCGATAGGACGAGAGGAAATGGCCTCAAGTTGCGCCAGGGGAGGTTTAGATTGGATATTAGGAAAAATGTATTTACCCAAGCGCGTTGTCAAGCATTCAAACAGGCTGCCCACAGAAGTGGTTGAGTCACCATCCCTGGAGGTGTTTAAAAGACATGCAGATGTGGTGCTAAGGGACATGGTTTAGTGGTGGACTTGGCCGTGCTAGGTTAACGGTTGGACTCGATGATTTTAAAGGTCTTTTCCAACCTAAATGATTCTATGATTCTATGAAATTCATTCTGCCAGCTGGGCACTGAAAAGTATCATAGAATCACAGAACTGTCTGGGCTGGAAGGGACCTTTAAAGGCCATCTAGTCCAACCCCCTGCCATGAGCAGGGACCTCTGCAACTAGAGCAGGTTGCTCAGAGCCCCGTCCAACCTGACCTGGGATGTTTCCAGGGGTGGGGCATCTACCACCTCTCTGGGAAATTTGTGCCACTGTTTTACCACCCTCACTGTGAAAATTTTTTTCCTTCTATCTATCTAGTCTAAATCTATCCTCTTTTGGTTTAAAACCATTACCCCTTGTCCTGTGGCAACAGGCCCTGCTAAAAAATCTGTCCCCATCTTTCTCATAAGCCCCTCTCAGCCCTGGCAGCTGCAGGAAGGTCTCCCCGGAGCCTTCTCTGCTCCAGGCTGAGCCCCCCCAGCTCTCCCAGCCTGTCCTCCCAGCAGAGCTGTTCCAGCCCTCGGAGCATTGCTGGGGCCTCCTCTGGCCCCGCTCCAGCAGGTCCATGTCTCTCCTGTGCCGAGGGCTCCAGAGCTGGACGCAGCACTGCAGGGGGGTCTCCCCAGAGCGGGGCAGAGGGGCAGTAAGAGAGGCAAGTGGAGAGGCAAGTAAGGCGTCCTGTGACACCAAAGTCTTTCATTGGCTTTAGCTGGAAATGCCTTGCCAAAAAAAGGGCATGGTCAGTCATGAGGAAAAGTTGTATAAATGAGTCATGAAGCATATTTCGTGTGGGATTACTGATTGTAAACAAGACTAAAAGTGACTGTACACTACCTGCTGTTTGTCCAATACTTTGTACAATAAGCCATGGTCTTGTCTTGAGGTTTTCAATGGCCACTCTTATACAAATAACAAATTATAATACTACATTTATCACAATGGTAAGTCAACTATAATGACCATAAATGTAACTCAACCTTCACTTTGGCTAAACTCTGTTTCTTTCACAGTTATCTCATATCTCAATGCACATTTATTCCTTATTTTGTCTATCTGTTACCTTATGTCCAAAATGTAAATTACCAGTTTTCTGAAACAGGATTTTTTTTTACACTGCCTTATACAAGGGGGCTCTGAATTTTAACTGTAGAGCTTTCTAAGCCTAGTGAAATTCAAATAAATAACAGATAGCTTTCCATCATTCTACATTTCCTTTCTGTCTGCTCAGTTATACCAGTTGCTTATCAAACCCAAGCCACATGCAGAGAAAAAAAAAAAAAAAAAAGACCCGAAATGAAAACTATTTGTGAAGAAAGTCCAAAACAGGGGAATAAGATCCTCTTTGATCACAGTTGCTTAGTTCAATGTGTCTAGTTTCACCTTTTCGCAGTAATAAATATAATAAGCACATTCTGTGAGAAGAAACTTGAATTTTGGCCTGGAACACAAGGAAAAGAAGTCTAATTGCCAAGAGGAGTTTTGCAAACACGGACTTGTTCTAGTGGCTCTGGTTTGGGCAGCATTTCCAAAGGGGCTGCAGAATGAGCTTCCCATACATAGGACTTTAGTGACACTGACAGTTGGGTATGTTGTGATACCGATGTTGGAGTATGATAGAAGAAGTTCGAAACACATACAAAATACTGTTTTGCTTTATTAAGCAGCAACCAGAAATGTGAGTATCACATGCTAATTAATGATTAATGTTAGAGGAAGGAGATGCATGCCTGACATATTTTTAAACTGGTATAACAAGTCTTCACAGCAGAGAGGGAAGTTCTTTATAATACATAGTAATGGGCTGCGTATTTGGAACTGTGCACCGTAAATTTCCCCACCTTCAGGACAGAATGTGTGCAACACACAGTTGCTCTCCTAGAATAAAGTCAGTGCCAGATTAGCAGTCAGTAATGCTGAAGAACGAGGAAAGAAGAAAAAACATACAAATGATGATCAAAAGTACAAAAAACTCTTTCAGACACACCTGGGGTAGAAAAATGTCAACAGAGCACATTTTTAATGTAAGACTAGACCTGATATTACAAGGTGCTGAGAGTAAATCACGAAATAAAGAAAATAACATTGTGGAGCTGACAAAGCCCTGGAACAGTAAGGTCTTCCTCAAGGTGACGTCCTACTTAGCAAGGAGAACTTTGGCTCAGGCAGGTTGAGTTAGCATAAGCTTGCACATAATGCTGTAAAAATAATACACTGAAGTTATCTAACAACCCACATTGATGAATCTCAAAGCACTCCGCATCTGCATATTGATATTCCGACACTGGAAATCAGTAAAGTACATGCTTGCCTTTAAGTATATTCTTGAATTAAATGTTTCCCAAAGAAAGATGTTCTCCAGGGTCTACATGCTATATGTAGTAGACATCACTCCCACTTTGCTCCTTGATGAAATAAGGCACTTTCCTCTCCTGTACTGTTGTGTAACAGATGTTACATGGGACAGTCATATGATCCTGTGCCAAGCTGTTGGCAGAGCCAGGAATAAAAAAGAGAGGTGGGATTCATATAACCTAACATTAGCAAGCTATAAACTAGGCCTCCAGTCAAGACAGACACGTAGGACTCTGGTCAGGCTTCACCACTCTACAACCACTGGAAACAAGTTTCCTCACAATATAATTTGTCCACTCTGTCTTAAGCCGGTGGAGATGCCGTATCTCTCTTGACTGTAGAATGACCAAACAGCCTAGATTAGACACTAGCTTTAAAATAACCAAAAATTACCTAAGGTAAATCTCTTTTGGGGATCCCAACCATTTGTTCTCCTCCTGGACACCACTCCTGAAGCTCTGGAGAACACTCAAGAGAAAACTGCAGATTAGGGATGGTCTTACTATTTCCCAACCCTCGCTGACTCACATTGCACACCTCTCCCTTCCCGGTTCTGTTATGCCATTTATTTCGGGAAGGGTCACATCTTCTTGAAACATCTCCATCTTCCAGACTTTGAGGTACTTCCTGCTCTAAGAGTGTTTCTCCTACCACAACATGTGTGAGAAATAATGATTTCTGAGAGTGGCTTGAAATTTTTACAATTTAATGAAAGGAAGTCAAATCATTAATTTGATGGCTGCCGTGGCCTTGCACAATGAGCCACAGAATCACAGAATAATGAAGGTTGGAAAAGACCTTTAAGGTCATCGAGTCCAACCATCAACACAACACCACCATGCCCACTAAACCATGTCCCAAAGTGCCACATCTACATGTTTTTTGAACACCTCCAGGGATGGTGACTCCACCACCTCCCTGGGCAGCCTGTTCCAATGCTTGACCACTCTCTCAGTAAAGAAATTTTTCCTTATACCCAGTCTAAACCTCCCCTGGCGCAACTTGAGGCCATTTCCTCTTGTCCTATCACTGGTTACTTGGGAAAAGAGACCAACACCCACCTCACCACAACCTCCTTTCAGGTAGTTGTAGAGAGCGATGAGGTCTCCCCTCAGCCTCCTCTTCTCCAGACTAAAGGAGGGAGGGACATGAGTACTTGATAAATACCAGCAGGTATGATGATATATTAGCAATAAATAAGTACAAATAGGCAGTATTTGCTATTGAGCTGTTAAATATATGGGTGGCACAGATTAACAAGGCACGCAAACCCTTTTCTTTTCCTCACGCAAGAGGAAGGCTCAAGCAGGGAACATGTCAGGCCAGTCATTTTTCACCTTCTGTTTTCACACCTTTCATCCTCAACCTTTCCGAGTAGCTCAGTGGAGGGACAAGCCCCAGAGACACCAGATCCAACACAATTTGCCCCTCTCGATCAGGACCACCCCGCCGCGCGGAGATGCCAGAGCCACGCAGTGTTTTACCTCAGGCTTCTCAGACGAAGCCAAAGGCCTCGCCTTCCCCCTCGCCCACTGCGGGCTGCCATGGCGCCCAGCTCGCCTCCCTCTCCGCCCTCACAGGGTGGCTGTGGAGACCCACGTCCCCCACCCCGTGCACACTGCTGGGGGGACGCTGGGGGTCACTGGGGACCCCTCCTCGGCGGAGCCATCTCGGGCAGCGCTCTGGATGCGGGAACACGCGTTTACACTGCGCACGGCGCTCCGTGGGGGGAGCAAAGCCCCTCAGACCAGACCGTACGGCAGGCTGCCGCCCGGGAAGGACGGAGGGAGGAGTACGGCCTTATGCCCTGCCCAGGAGGCCCGGGACAAAGGCGGCCGTCCCGCCCGGGCTAGGCGGAGCC
>NW_010552598.1:0-14144 GCF_000687285.1 Phaethon lepturus
ACGAGCACGAGACTCGAATATACAGTAAGGCAAGCAAACCCCAAAGCAAGCACAGGAGCCTGTCAGTTAATAGCTGGACAGAAATAACAGCTATAAATCTGATCTAGCACATTCCAATCAAATCTGTTGTTATCTCAAACACTTTGAACCCCACGTTGGGCACCAAAAAGGACTGTCATGGCTTAATCCCAACCAGCAACTAAGCACCACAAAGCCAGTGGGGTGGGAGAGAGAATTGGAAAAGTAAAAGGGAGTAAACTTATGGTTTGTTTGAGATAAAGACAGTTTAACAGGGAAAGCAAAAGCTGCACACACAAGCAAAGCAAAACAAGGAATTCATTCCCCACTCCTCATGGGCAGGCAGAGGTTCAGCCATCTCCAGGGAAGCAGGGCTCCCTCACGTGTAATGGTTTCTTGGGAAAACAGACGCCATAACTCCGAACGTCCCCCGCTTCATTCTTCTTCCCCCAGCTTTATATGCTGAGCATGGCATCATACGGTATGGAATATCCCTTTGGTCAGTTTGGGTCAGCTGTCCTGGCTGTGTTCCCTTCCAGCTTCTTGTGCACCCCCAGCCTCCTCGACGGTTGGGTGGGGTGAGAAGCAGAAAAGGCCTTGACTCTGTGTAAGCACTGCTCAGCAATAATGAAAACATCCCTATGTTATCAACAGTATTTCCAGCACAAATCCAAAACACAGCCCCATACTAGCCACTATGAAAAAAATTAACTCTGCCCCATTCAAAACCAGCACAAAGCTTATGTTAATGAGACGAAAAGCCTTCAGCCTGGTCTCACCTCTTTGTCATGTCCCACCACAGGAGATCCCTTGGATGCTTGTTGATGTTGCAGATGTACTCCAGCACAAGGGCAGAACAACCATGATAACATGCAGCCCTCTCGTGAGAGATACCAGGACATCTTATCTGTGCTAACTTCAAACTTGAAAAATCTCCCTGATAGCTCGTGAGGAAGGAAACAATGAAGGAAATAGAGCAAAATATTCAAGGGGGAAAGTACTACACAGGAATTTCAGAAGTGGCTCAAAGCGTATTCCAACTACAGTGGAAGTTCTGGAAGGAAGTGATTTAAAATAACTGCTCTAGCATTCTTTAGATAGTCTGCATTATTTGAGAAAGGATCACTGAAAGTATTTATTTTAATTAAATTTAATAAGATTCCAGGGAAAGAAAACCAAAACTTATAGCATCAGCAAAAAATGGAAAAATATAAGGAGGAGGGAGTAAGCAAAGTAAGACAAAGTTTAATATACAGCATAGCCTAGGGCTTGATTACATTCATGGAAGACTGAACATAAGATAATGTAATGTGTGTAGTAACTGTTTAAAGGTTTCATAAAATAGTGGGTTTGGAATAAAAAATACTGTAAGTGTGGAAGCCTTGGAGATCATGTATCTATGTACTTGAACTGCTGAATGCAATGAATTATTTTTCAAACTTGGTCCTCACTGTACCCCAAGTACCCCCCAAAAAAATATTTGCCGTGTTTTCTTCAGTATTACCATGTCGTGGTTTAGCCTCAGCCAGCAACTAAGCCCCACGCAGCCGCTCGCTCACTCCCCCACAGTGGGATAAGGGAGAGAATCGGAAAAGTAAAAGTGAGAAAACCCGTGGGTTGAGATAAAGACAGTTTAATAAGTAAAGCAAAAGCCGCGCACACAAGCAAAGCAGCACAAGGAATCCATTCCCCACTCCCCGTGGGCAGGCAGGGGTTCAGCCATCTCCAGGGAAGCAGGGCTCCAGCACATGTAATGGTTTCTTGGGAAGACAAACACCGTCACTCTGAGCGTTCCCCCACCCCTTCCTTCTTCTTCATCCCAGCTTTGTATATTAAGCATGGCGTCATATGGTATGGAATACCCCTCTGGCCAGCCTGGGTCAGCTGTCCTGGCTGTGTCCCCTCCCAGCTCCCCGTGCACCCCCAGCCTGCTCGCTGGCAGGGCAGCATGAAAAGATGGAAAGTCCTTTACTGCTCAGCAACAACTGAAAACATCAGAATGTTATTAACATTTTCTCATCCCGAATCCAAAACATAGTCTTACACTAGCTTCTATGAAGAAAATTAACTCCATCCAAGCTGAAACCAGGACATACCAGTTTAATCCCTGCTTATGCCTTGTGCTTTTGTGTCCGTCAGATGTTTAGACCATTGCTGCTGACCTCCTTGTGACCAGTAAGGAGATCACACTTCCAGATCCACAGGTGATAGCTCCCACTTGTCCAGTTCATCACCCCTTTGGATGCATCATTTCATAAATGGTTAAGGGGGTAGTGGCCCTCCTCAGGGCTCGCTCATGACTTTTCTGAGCCCAACAGATGTTATACCACTACCTAGGTATGCGGGAAGTGATTTTGACTTGTGTCCATGTAGTTAAAACATCTGCCAGTGTTTTTTTTACAAGGATATTGGTAAATCCAGTGAAACAGATACAGACTTTCTTCTCCACCTCACAAAGAAGCCTTTGGGGTTACGGTTTGTCTTTCTAGTGAGGAATAGTTCCAGTCATAGGATCAGACCTCCCTGCACTTGATGATAATTTACCACTCAAGTAAAGACTTTTTCGGCATTGTGACCAAAGGAAAATCCCAGCCTGGGAGGACCCACAACCCAAGGTGGACATGCAACAAGCACGTGGCAAATTATGTTGCCCATCACAATGCAAAACCATGGTAATGGGCTTTAAAAAAAATTGCAGCTAAGAGTTGCAACAGTTTCCGTGAAGCTGGTGCCTCTTGACTGGAGCCCAGTGCTGGATGACAGGGTTGTCAATCATATATCTTCTCCTGCAAAAGCCACTGGCTACCAACAAGGCATGTTAACTTTCCTGGTGGCAGCATGGTCTCAGCCTCACACCCTCCCTCTCCCCCACCTCCCTGCCGCTTTCTTTCGTTACTGATCATGTGGCACAGGCTAAATTGTGCAACAGGCTGCTCCCTTGGCCAGGAGCCCACAATTCACATCACTTAACCAAAGCTCTCGTGGGCAGGTACCTCTCCAGCCATTTCTGCACTGAAACAGAGAGGAGCCAACTCTTACCTCACACAAAGAGTCTGGAAAACATCTCTTCCCTCCTCCTCATTAATTACTTGGAAGAAGACTTGCTGCAGCTAATAGCTTGAGGTAATTCACCTAATTTACAGCTGGCCTGGAGGCATCATGATTGTCAGGGCTGGAAGGTCCATGTTTGAACTCAAAATCTGTAAAGGAATATTTAACGGTGTGATTTATGTAGTAAGCTGCATCAATACTTTATGATGCAGAGTGACCCCAGATAATGACATCAGGATCTGCTCAAAATTGCAGAAAAAATCCCGGCTTCAGGCTGGGTGACCTAAATTAAAACATCTTTGCAGACTGACCCCAAAAAATGCATATTGTGCAGAGCGTGCTGTAGCTTTACGGAAAGGACCCTCTTAACTATGACTGTCTACAAGCAAGGACACTAGAAGGCAGATAAAACAACACATAAGGCAATAATGTCCAGCAGATATTAACTGATGTGTTCTTTTGGTCTCTCCAGGTTTTTCAAGTGTCAGAGTCACCCTATCCAACCTGCTGCAGTAATCATCATTCCAAAACACCCCAAAATTCTAAGTGAGAGCCTCAGGATGGCTGGATTCAGCTTGGGAGAAAGCACTCTGAACACTTTTTGGTACTACATAGTGGCTTCCCTTCTCTTAATTTTACAGTTGCTAACCCTGTAGCAATCACTTTACTCGCACTTCTAAGCTCTTTTCCACCACTGTAAACAGTAGAAACTCTGGAAAAATGCATTTCCTAGAGCTTCATTCATGTTCGTTCATTCAGTGTAATCTCAAGCAAACAGCTGAATGAGACACAGGATGGGCAAAAGAAATACAACTATTTGATGGAAAAAATACAGGAAAAAAACAACATTAATGTCAAACTGTTATTTCTATTTCCATTTTCAATCTGAATTTTGGATCAAATTTATTAACCACTTTTGCCCACCCCTGCATGTCATTATGAAGGCTACAGTGGCAGCAGCAATACACGATCTTGTGCAACAGCACTCTGTGGTGTTGAAGAAAAAACTTCATGGGCAGAGAGGAGCTCACACCTGAGTGTTGTGCTCCAGAAAGGCTGGTAAACTTGCCTTTTGTGATGATGGGCAATCCTCTTAGGGTCATACAGTGTACTTCTGGTGAAATTACACTAACTTCACCAAATCCATTTTTTATTGTGTTAAAACAAGTATAGCACCTTTGTGAGATATTTATGCACCCATTTTTAAAAAAGGTAGCAAGGAGGACCCTGGGAACTACCGACCCGTCAGCCTCAGCTCTATGCCTGGGAAGATCATGGAGCAGATCCTCCTAGAACGTATGCTAAGGTACATGGAAGGCAGGGAGGGGACTCAAGACAGCCAAGGCACCAAGGGTAAGACCTGCCTGACCAACCTCATGGCTTTCTATGATGGAGGGACTACATCAGTGGACAAGGGAAGAGCTACCGATGTCGTCTATCTGGAATTCTGCAAGGCCTTTGACACGGTCCCCCACAACATCCTTCTCTCTACATTGGAGAGATATGGACTTGATGGGTGGACTGTTGGGTGGATGAGGAACTGGTTGGATAGTCGCATCCAGAGGGTAGTGATCAATGGCTCAATGTTCAGATGGAGATCGGTTATGAGCAGTGTCCCTCAGGGGTCTGTACTGGGACTAGTACTGGTTAATTCCTTCATCAGTGACATGGTGGGATCAAGTGCATGCTCAGCAAGTTTGCAGACGACACCAAGCTGAGTGGTGCAGTTGACATGCCTGAGGGACAAGATGCCACCCAGAGGGACCTGGACAAGCTCAAGGAATGGGCCCGTGTGAACCTCATGGGGTTCAACAAGGCCAAGTGCAGGGTCCTGCACCTGGGTCAGGGCAATCCCTGGTAACAGTACAGGCTGGGGGATGAAGGGATTGAGATCAGCCCGGCCCAGAAGGACTTGATGGATGAAAAGCTGGACATCAGCTGGCAATGTGCAGTCACAGCCCAGAAGGCCAACCATGTCCCAGGCTGCATCCAAAGCAGCGTGGCCAGCAGGGTGAGGGATGGGATTCTGCCCCTCTACTCTGCTCTGGTGAGACACCACCTGGAGTCCTGTGTCCAGCTCTGGAGCCCTCAGCACAAGGAGAGACATTGACCTGTTGAAGCGGGTCCAGAGGAGGCTGCAAAAGTGATCAGAGGGATGGAACAGCTCTGCTGTGAGGACAGGCTGAGAGAGTTGCGGTTGTTCAGCCTGGAGAAGAGAAGGCTCTGGGGAGACCTTATTGCAGCCTGCCAGTACTTAAAGGGCACTTAAAAGAAAGATGGGGACAGACTCTTTAGCAGGGCCTGTAGTGATAGAACAAGGAGTAATGGTTTTAAACTAAAAGAGGGTAGATTTAGACTAGATATAGCGAAGAAATTTTTCCCAGTGAGGGTGGTGAAACCCTGTCCCAGGTTGCCCAGAGAGGTGGTGGATGCCCCATCCCTGGGAACATTCCAGGTCAGGTTGGATGGGGCTCTGAGCAACCTGATCTGGTTGAAGATGTCCCTGCACGTTGCAGGGGGGTTGGACTAGATGACCTTTAAAGGTCCCTTCCAACCCAAAGATTCTATGATTTTATGATTTAACTTTTCTTAAGAGTGGTTGAAATGGATTTGGATCTAAAATAAACCCTAAAAACGATGTTGTTTTGGTTGGGATTCTTTTTTAGGATGTCATCTAAGAACTGCTGAATTTTCTGAAAAGGCTTCCTATTGACTCTGTTGTGTTTTGATCAAATAATTGCAGGACTGACATGAGATTGATGTGTCCTGATTTTTGATGCCCCTATTAGTTTGTATTCAGCATGAGATAGATAGTTAGGCTGTAAGATTGATGAAGCGCTCTAGTTGCATGTGCAAATTAAAGGACACTTTCTGGAATGTTGAATGGTGGTGAATTACTCTGAAAGCTTTGGCTAACACAAGGACTATCATGATTATTTTATTACTCAATGCCAGGTTTGCTATTCCCTTAGACCATTTGATCTTAATGAGATCCACATTGCAAAAACCCCGTGCAGTCTGTAGGGAATATATACAACCTTGCATGTTTATTTAATGTTGCTTACTTCAAGACCACTTAGGATGAGGAGAAAGAAGAAGGCTTGGTTCCTGCATGTGCAAAAGTAAAGGCAGATACAAGCTGTGTCAGGAAATTAGGGGCACACTTGGAATTAATTAGTTTCTGTATTGCTTTGAGAATATTATATGCTGGGCTTGAGGAGTGCTGATGATGTCATCTGCCATGAAAGCATAGCTGGAGCGCAGCGTGAAGGCAGCAAATCCCTGAGACAGAATCACACTCTTGGTATTTCAGCCACAGCCACGTGCAGTTTTCTGGGAACTGATGCTGTCTTACAGACAAGGAAGTGGGTCTGTAAGCAGAGCCATGGGTTTGTCCTCCATAGGCAAGGAGGGATTCCTGCCGAAAGGCAGGGTGGCCTTCAGAGCTGGTGTGGCATGGCCATCCACCGACTCCTGCACATTCATCCAAGGCACCATCATTTGGCTCTGCCTGCACTTGCACATTGACCTCTGCATAAAAAATAATAAATACTTCTTGCATCAGGGTTACAGAGATATCTCCTACAAATGACCAAGGAAGTTCCTGCAAAGCACCTGGAGCAATAGGATGAGGCTGGCAAAAGGCAAGAAGGTGAGGAATGATGGGTCCAGTTTAAGGACAGGAAGGAAGGGCTTTGACTGAAATTATATCACCCCAAGTCCTGCACGTTGCCTTGAAGCAGAGACTGGGAACTGAGCTCCAAGTGGTGGTCAAATCCCCACTCAGCACGTAAATCCTGAGCAAAGCACCCCTTCTGTTAGGGTAGATCCAAACCAAGGAGTGGAGAGAAAGACCTGGTTGAAATGAAGGCCGGCTGCACTCTTATTTTCCTGATGCTGTTGAAGTTTAGAACTTGGAAAAAGAGAAAAGAGGGACTGGTTTCAGGTTAGGCAGGTCTCAGTATATATCAGAATTAAATAGGTTTTACATTTGTTTGGGGCAAAATTACAACTGTAAGTGCAGATCAGTTTTCCCAAGTTGCCTCAGATCTTGTTGATGAACAGCACACACCTTTCCACTAGCTCCCCTCTGCTGTTAACACTGTTGTTTCCCAATTTGTGGTCATGCGAATCCCATCTGTGTATGACTGGATTTCTTCTAACCCTAATGCAAACAAGAACCTTTTCCCAGGATTCTATCCAGAATGAAGTGGTCTTTGCAGAAGTGGGGGCAATTTCCTCCTACTTCAGCCCTTTTGTCTTCTGGATCTTGGGCTAAGCATTCTCCATACCACAATGCAAAATGGTGTTAAATTCGTGACATTGCAGCTGTCTTTGCTTGTATTGACAGAGTTAAGCTTTCCCTTTCCTCATTCCTTAGTAAAAGAGCAGCATTTCATCTGCATTTACAGCTCAGTAAATGCAATGTCATCTTTCAGTTGAAATTTGGCTGCACTGTGAATTGTTTTGCTCTCTTTCCTTTCCTGCACAGCTGGAAATGAATCCCTCTCCAGTCCTTTTTGGGATCGGGTGAAGAGTGGAGAAAGAAGCGGCAAAAAAAAAAAAAAACTGGCAAAGAAAATGCTTGTTCTAGGTAAAGTGAAATAAGTTGAAGTTAAACAAGGCAGTGTCACCGCTTCAGGGATAAGTTGACACTTGCGTCGACACTGGACTGGTGCAGCAGCAGCTAAAGTGGGGGGAGCACAAGCTGGAAATGCTCAGCAGTTTGGGGACAAGGGGAGCAACTGCTGGCCAGTGGTCTGGGCACAGGTCTATGAAACACATATGTGTTCTCAGTGCCTTGAAGCAGGGGGGACAGAGAGAAAGTTCCCTGGTGTATCACACAAACTGTGGCTGACCCCTTGTTTGCATCCATTCGAGGTGGTGAAGTTTTGTCTGCGTATATTAGTGCAGTTACTTTCCTCCCTCCCTGGGAACAGGGAAAAAATTACAGCCCTTACAAGGCATTTAACACAACTGCAAATGATGAGAGCGCACCACTTGAAGTGAAGCTGCGACGCACAAGGCTCCCCCTGAACCACAGCTTGACACTGCAAACAACGCAGAGCATGACTCAGACCCACGTCTCCTCCCTACTACCACCATTAGGGCTGCAGGACATCTCTGCAGGCAGCGGTAGACAGAGTCACCTTCTCCCCTGCATTTTATGACGCTCGCAGAGGAAGAAAGGTCAGACTGTGAAACCAGCAAAGTTTTTTGGGGTTTTACTTTTGGAAAGTATGCTGTGGGTTTCTGTTGGGCTTGAAGTTTTGCCATAAGTCATCTCAACTGCCTGCCTGCTGCCTGCTTCCACCAGGCTGCTCATTGCAGACATCAGCTTGAACACGTATTCTGCTACCAGCTCAGTTTACCTAAAGCTTTCTACAAAGACTTTAAACCTACAAGCAGCAGAAGCCAAACCAGAAAGCCAGAAGCACTGTCCTAATTATGATGAAGATGTTTAGAGTAATACTACGTGACACCAGTTGTGAAGCTTCATGAAGATTAACCACCCACCTCCTAATTGCTTTGAAATTCTTCATTCTCCCTGCAAGAGAATTCACCTCTGCAAGGACTGGTAGAAAGAAGCGTGAGGAGCCACAAAGAAAGAAAGGCAGGCTCAGGGGAGTTTCATTTTAAACAACAAAATGGGGAAAATCTGTAGTTTGCGGAAGGCAGGTTGCAGTAATTAAGAGGAAATCCCTAAGGCTCCAGAGAGCCCCAAAAATACCAGCTCAGACTGTTAGATACAAAACCATGCTATTTTCTTCTGTTTGGGAGCATACTACATTCTTATCAGGACAAACAGGATCTTATACGTAAATAGCCGTAATGTTGGTTTGAAGCTGTTTAGGAAAGTGTATTATAGCTGTTCACTCACAGACTGGGACAGGTTTCCTTGCAGTGAATACTTGCTCTGGGATCAAACACTCTTGCTCTGAGTTAATGATGTTTCCTAAGCCTGTTGGGGGGGGGAATAGCACAAGAAGAAAAGAAAAGCAAAAGAACAGTGTATGAGCAAGAGCCAAACACAAAAACTCAGACTAGAAGTGCTGGGTTTTGCCCTCTTTCTCTGATGTTGAGACCATTCCAAGTGGTGAAGGGAGAAATTAGAAAGTTTGTAAGTCAGAGGGTCTCCATCTTTCTTATTTAGACGTTCAGAGAGGATCTAAATTGATTTAACATTTTTTACTTAAAAACACTCACCAAGCCATACTGGCACAGCTGTCCAAGTGGACAAGACCTAAAAAAAGGAGGAAAGAAGAATGTGAGCTGTGAATATTAGTCTCTAATTAGATTTCTCATAATACAAAATCCTTTAATGGTCAAAGAGGAGGAGGAATCAGGAAGATCTTGAAACAATCTGAGATTCTCACTTCAGTTGACTAGGCTACCGGTATGTATTGCAGCATATGATGCTTTCTTGTCCTTCATTAGAGAATATACCTCACTCCGTTCCACTGGGCTCTTTAATATCCCCAAATGAGCCATCTACTATTGTCATAGCATTTTAGTAGCTTGCCTCACCTGCTTCAATATGCCTATGCCCAATTCTGCCTGCACACCTTGATGCAAGTGGCAGTGGGGAAACCCTCACAAAGACAAGGCAAGGGGAAGAGTTGCAGGCAGCTACCAGCATCTGCAGCTTTGCACCCAGGTATATTTACCCTGGGGTAGTCCTTACCCTGAAGGACTTTGCTAGAAGTTTATTCTCTTTGTAACAACCTCATTCACTCATGTTGTCTAACTTCACAGCGTCATTCATAATTCTGTCTATATTCTCACGGTTATTTTTTCCTGAACAGATTTACTTCCCTTTTTCCCAGAGCTCTCAAACAAACCACCGTGTCCCATTCAGAAGCAGACTGACATACCCACAAGCCAGTATAGTCATATAATGGCAATCATAACTTAGAAGAAATCTGGCAATCACTGGCAAGTCTGTGGTAGTTGTCTCCTGAATGTCACTCCAGTAGGAAAGGATAGGTATTTGCTTCAGTGACCCACGCGAGACTGCCCCACCTCTTATTTAGGGCCAGAAGAAACAAATTTACACTGCACTGCAGACCATAGAAATGGCATCATCTGATGGGTTTTTTTATTCTTTCCCCATAATCTTAAAATCCTCACTGTATTTCCAAGAGTGCTTCAGACTTACAATTTTGCAGACTACTTCAGTTCCTGTATGATCACCCAAAATAGTGGGTTTACAGGTGAAACTGTTTGGCATTCACAAAAGCAGGACATAAGTGGCATCACCCATGTGTGTGTGCAAGGGAATATTTTTCTGGCAGCAGCTGCCGTTCCAGTTTGCTGCCACTGTAGGAGTGCCACCAGGTTCCTTTCCAGCAGAGGGCAGAAATCGACATGAGGTTCACCAAGCACAAATTTAATGTACTTGGGCTGTGCCAAAGCAGCTCAACACAGATGGACCCAGACCAAGATTTTGCCTCCAAAGGAGATTTGAGAGAGTTCAGTGCTGTATATGAAGCTAAATTCAAAATTCACTGCAGTAGCAATGCACTAATGGAAAATTCTGCATCCAAACACCACCAGCCTTCAGGAGTATTGGGGTCTTGGTTTGAACTTGACCCTTGTCACTCAAACCTGCCTCAGCTGTACAGTTTCTTGTTTCCAGAGATGTGAAAAACCATTCTTTTTTAAAGTATGCTTCTCATCATGGAAAGACTCAGGAAATTAAGAAGAAATTATATTTTGGAAAATAGTGTCTGTGCAAAGCAGGTGATGCAGGGGCACAAATACTTTTCATGCAAACAACACCCCCCCGGAAAGTGAAGTTACAGTATATATGTAAGAAACTCTATGTCCTGGTTTCAGCCAGAGTAGAGTTAATTTTCTTCACAGAAGCTAGCGTGAGGCTATGTTTTGGATTTGGGATGAGAAAATGTTGATAAGGTGCTGATGTTTTGAGTTGTTGCTGAGCAGTCAAGGACAGTCCAGCTTCTCGTGCTGGCCTGCAGCGAGCAGGCTGGGGGTGCACGGGGAGCTGGGAGGGGACACAGCTGGGACAGCTGACCCAGGCTGGCCAAAGAGATATTCCATACCATATAACGTCATGCTCAGTATATAAAGCTGGGATGAAGAAGAAGGAAGGGGTGGAGGGACGTTCAGAGTTATGGCGTCTGTCTTCCCAAGAAACCATTACGCGTGACGGAGCCCTGCTTCCCTGGAGATGGCTGAAGACCTGCCTGCCCATGGGGAGTGGTGAACAAATTCCTTGTTTTGCTTTGCTTGCGTGCGCGGCTTTTGCTTTACTTATTAAACTGTCTTTATCTCAAACCATGAGTTTCCTCACTTTTACTCTTCGTATTCTCACCCCCGTCCCACCGTGGGGGAGGGAGCGAGCGGCTGCGTGGGGCTTGGTTGCTGGCTGGGGCTAAACCACGACACTCTATCTTGGGAATGAGCTGTATTTTGAAATTTGTGTTTTTCCCGTCCTTTCCCCATAGGATCTTTTTCCCATGTATCCTTGCCACTATGTCCGTCTACTGGTGCTTACCCTGTCAGCCTTGCATCAGAAGGATAGAAAAGCCCACAGAAGATGCTATTCCTACTTCCCAGGACTAGCTAATGGCCTGAGAGAGGCCCAAGAACCTCATAAGGTAGATAACTCTTTCACCCTCTTCTGCTATAATCTGGTGGAAAAACACGAACAAAGGGGAACATGTAACTTGCAAGTATTACCTCAAGAAGCATGATTCTGTAAGTAATTTATATTCCAAAAGATTATCATCATTTTCTAAAAGTTTGGTGGTTGTTCTTAATATTGTGTGTAGAGTCCCTGTGGCCCTTAGTTTTACCTTCCTGGTGACCTCAGCCTTGCAGGCTTCCTTTCACAAGAGCACTCTTTTATTTAGACTTGGCAAAATACAAGATGAAAGACTAACCAATACATTTGCTTTGCAACTTTAATTTAGTGAAAGTCTTAACTGCATCCATCTAGCTCTGGTAATGGTGGCTAATGAGAAAATCATTAGCTGAATACTTTTAGCAGCTGAAGCAAGAAAATGCCTTCAGCCAGGAAGAAGAAAAAAAAAAAAAAAGCCAAAACTAAAATGTAGCTTAGTGTCTAAAAAAATGAAGGAAAGGAACATTTTTCTGTTCCAGAATATACACTGGATTCCTTGGGGAAAATAAGGAGGAAGCATCACACCCTTCAATAAAAATTATTATATCTTTATATTTACAATAGCTTTTTGTTACTTGCACGCACACAGCTACTCACCGAGCATCAACAGCAGCCGTTACGCTCATCTATAAAGAGCAGAACTGTGGTTCAACATGACACCTTGAAAGGAAGACTGGGACAGAGGTTGTCCTTCAGTTGTGTTTCTACAGCCAAAAACTTATTTCTGACAAGCCTGATTGGCAGTGGGGTGCACGCTGAGGACTGCCTCTTCTGAAATATTGTACAGACCGGTGGCCCTGGGGGCAGCTGCCTTTTGGAAAGGGCCATGCATGGAGAGGCAGGGAAGGCACTGCTCCCTCACACCACATACCCTCCATCCTTACCCTTGGCTTACAGCTCTCAGTGTCTGCAGCCTCCAGTTTCACCAGGAAAACTGCTTCCCCTCCCACCAGGTCAAGCAATCAGAGGTGAGTGGGGAGGAACACTTTGCCCACATTGACTAACCTTTTCTATTCTACTGGTCTGCATGGTTGGGAGCAAGGGTTCAAGGCTGCAGCTGCAAGCGGGAGAGGAGGGACCACAGAAGCAACACTGATACAGGAGCTGATAACTAATGTGACCTGAGCCCTTGAGGGCTCAGATGCACAAAGCTGCCTTGTGTGGTGCAAAGTCTCATGCTGCAGCGTAGCTGTCTGGGTGGGAACTCCACAGTGACCTTGCAATAACCACAAGTGATTGCTTGGTCATACCTCATTTTGCAAATGAAAGCCATTTTTGTTCTCTGGTGTTAGCAAGCAAATGAGATGGCAGGTGATTTACCAGATGATGCTAGCACATTTGAAAACTGAAAATAGCTTACAGAGTCTGAGGAAATGTACAAAATTCATGGGATGTGGCTAAAGGAGATAGCTGCATGACGTTATGTATTTCTATCTACTGGGCTCAAAGCCTTTACTTCCTTCCTTTCTTCCTCTTGTGGTAACTGTTAATACATTAGGATATATGTGCTTAATATCCTAGGCATAGTTACTTACTGCCCTGATTCACACCGCGTGCCAAAACGGTCTGTCCAAATTTCACACTTGAGTTCTGCCACCTGCTCCCCTTGCTCCTCTGTCCCTGCTGATGTGTTTCACCCATCCTCTGGGCTTTGTCCTCTACACAGGTCTGAGTCCACGGCAGCCTCCTCCTGAGCAGGGAGCCCACCAGAGATTGCTCCTCCGCCTGTGGGCTGCGTACCTGGCTCATGGAGTCGGCCAGCACAGGCTATTTACCGGCGAGCAGCCTGTGGTGTCGGGGTTGCAGCAGCAAGAGAGAGAGCTCCCTTTCGTCGTGACCGCCCACCTCCTACAGCAATTAGTACTGCAGTAATGACAGTTGTAAGGGTGAGCTTCTTACAGTTCTGGAGTGATCTTTACTAGGGACAGGCTTGACGACAGCAGCCTCAAGATGTCTGAAATACCACAGGGATCCTCTAATGGGATTCAGGAATGCCTTTATCCTCATTTACTGGCTACAAGTGGAAAGACATATGACTTTAATTTTAGCTAGCTCTCCAACATTTCAGAGAGATATTTACAAGAGTATGAACTGACAGAACAGCTCTCTAGAACAACAGCTCATTGAAGCACCCCAGAGCATAAAAAACCCCAAAAGGCCACAGTACAGGCCCTACAAAATAACCCCTGACGGAAGAGACAAACCCAGCCACAGAATGGTTTTGTGAGTCATATATGTGCATTTGTGTATTTTTTTAATGGCTGTGTAAATGGATTTGTGCCTCTCCACCAAACAGACAGTGGAAGGTAACTGCTGGACTAGGCATCTACAAGTCTTTATTTAAAAAAACATATAAGCTGCTTTTCCTCTGATGATTTTGTTGGATCCCATAACAGATTATTTATTTATTTATTTATTTATTTAT